>NC_056747.1:579289233-579571733 GCF_019279795.1 Protopterus annectens | reverse complement strand
ACCCAGAAAAGATGCTTTGAATTGTTACAGGTAGAATTTCCCCTCACCTTCTGCTATCCCACCTGTTATCCTTGCATACTTGGATGCCTTTTCCTCTGCATCTAAAACACCAGACTCAGCCACCTGCCCCCAATTGCCCAGACTGCTTTTACAAGGTGCCTGAGGATCAAAAATTTCTAGTCTACCCCCCCCCCCCCAGCAGACCCAGCTGTGATTGCCACTTATCTGGATAAACAATACAGACTCATTCATCTGCCTCACTCTTACCCACTGACAAAGATAGCAAGTCTGTGGATAGGATTGGTAAGAAGGTCTACACCTCTTCCATTTTGGCTTTTAGAGCTATCAACTGTCTGCTCACTCTGCAGCATCTGCCTCTGTTCTCATGAGATATTCCTGGCTTAGACTTCAGCACCTTCTAGAGGACTTTGTCTAAAATCTTGGATGCCACCCTAGACCCCAATTTTCTCTTTGGTAAACAATCTGCAGATCTGTTCAAGAACCTGCAGGAAAAGAGTAAGGAATTATAAGATGTCCCCATCCCAAAGTACTATAGGAACTACCTGACCAAGGCCACTTTTGTCAGACGTTCCCCAGCCCCTACTGGATCTGCCTCTTCCAGGCCTAGAAGAGGTACTAGAAGACCAACCACTTCCCAGACAGCTGCCCCTCAGCCTCCCACTAGGCAGCCCTTTCAAGACAGAGGAGGCCCCAACAGTGCGTGACTGCCTTGCCTCCCATCCCTCTCTGCCCATCTGTTTCATTGTCCTTTTGGAAAGCCATCACCACAGACAGATGGGTCTTCGCCTTCATCCAAAAACGATACTTCCTTTCCTGGAAAGAAAGGCCGCCCCTAAGAAGCATTCCTTCCCCCCCAGAAATCAAAGAACTTTTGCCACAAGTCCTGACAGACCTTCCTAACTTGGGTACCATAAAACCTGTCCCCTCAGGACAGGAAGGAAAAGGCTTCTACTCTCTGTTCCTGGTCCCCAAAAAGGATGGACCACGGAGATGTATTCTAGACCTTTCCATCCTAAATCTATTCTTACAGGTGCCCACCTTCAGAATGCTGTCACTCCCAAGCCTCATCCCTTCCAAGGCTTTCGTGGCCACATTGGACCAAAGAGGCTTACTTGCACATTCCCATAATTCCCTCCCACAGAAAATATTTACATTTCTCTGGACTCTCCTCTCCTTTCCAATTTACTGCCTTGCCATTTGGTTTGTCCACTGCCCCCAGAGTATTCTCAAAATGCCTGGCCCCTGCCGTTGCCCATTGCAGAATACAAGGAATTCAGATTTATCCCTACCTAGATGACATCCTGATCCTGGCAGACTGCAAAGAAACCCTTTTTGCCCTTCTGCTATTCCACCATACCCTTTCTTCAAAATCTGGGGTTTACTCTCAACCTCCCAAAGTTTTCCCTGACCCCAAAGCAAGACAAGATATTTCTGGGTTGCAGAATCAGGACAGACCATGAAGGCTTTTCTACCCCAAGACAAAGTCAGTTCCCTGACCTCCCATTTCAAAGCCCTGCTACAGACCCATGTAATCACTGCAAGGCAATTCCTAAGGACCCTGGGCCTTATGGCAGCAACCCTCCCTATGCTTTCACTTGCCAGATTGCATATGCGGAAGCTACAATGGTACCTAAAAAATATTTGGTCACAATACCAGCACCCCCTACAACAAAAAATTCCCACTTTTACCTTGCCTAAAGACAGAAATCCGCTGGTGGATTCAACAAGTACAACTCAATCCTGGCCTTCCCCTTCAGCCCACTCCTCCAACACAGGTAATGCATTCAGATGCATCAGACTCAGAATGGGGAGCCACCTTGGCATCTTCAGAGTTCAAGCAGCATGGCACCCTTCACTAAAGGCCAAACTCATCAATGTGAGAGAAATGACAGCAGTTCCCTGGCCCTGAAAACCTTCAGACCCCTGCTCCTAATAGACAACACCACAGTTATGTGGTATCTCAGCAAACAGGGAGGGACAAGAGCGTACCTCCTGTGTAGACTAACAGTGCGGATATGGGAGTTAGCCTCTCACCACAACTTGTCCCTGCAGGCATCCTACACCCCTCGCAGGACAACAAACAGGCAGACCTTCTGAGCAGGACATACTCTCTACAACACGAGTGGATGTTGGACAGGACTGTCTTCCTGGATATAGTGTACCGGTGGGGCATTCCTCAAATAGACCTGTTTGTCTCCCCCCAGAACAGACAACTTCAGACCTTCTGCACCAAGACCTACTCCCCTCTAGCCTGGAGAGTAGACGCTTTCAGCATCTCTTGGAAGGGGAAGTTTCTATTTGCCTTTCCCCCCTTCCCACTGATTCAAAAAGTCCTCCTGAAAATCGGGATAGACAAAACCAAAAATCTTGTTGGTGACTTCTCTACTGGCCAAGCAGCACTGGTTCCTACTTCACAATCTAGCCAAGAGCAGTCACCACAAGTTACCCCACAAGGTGGACCTTCTGATGCAACAAATGGGAACCCTCATCCACCCACACTTGCAGATGCTGTCACTGACACTGAGGGTGATAAACTTTTAATTCCCTTCAGCCACCACTAAGAGGATGTGCTTTCAGTCCAGAGGGAGGCCAGGAAACCTACTACAAGACTACAAGAAAATCATACCTAACTAAATGGGAAAGATTCTCAAAATGGTGTTTGGACAAGGGTAGGGACCCATGCATTGCAGACTCCCCCCCAGTCCTAGCTTACATGTGTCAATTTATAAAAGGTGCATTGTCATACTATTTAGTTAAAGTTCATCTCTCTGCAATCTCAGCCTGTCTACCTACCTCTAGTACATCCTGCTAGCCAGGCTCGATGCCCAGCTCTTCTTAAAAGGGGTCCTACGCATTAGACCCCCAAGAAAGCCCATCCCACTACCCTGGGACCTGAACTTCATTCTGGAAAAGCTAATCCAGCAGCCATTTGAACCTGCTGGGACAGCTACCCTTCAGATATGTACATGGAAAACAATCCTGCTAGCAGCCATAATCTCAGCCAGGAGGGTGTCAGAACTACAGGCCTTAATGGCCTGCCCCCCTTACACTACTTTCCATAAGGACAGGGTAACTCTAAGGACTTAACCCTCCTTCATGCCTAAGGTGGTTAACGATTTGTCTTTAAAACCAGTCTATTTACCTGCCCACTTTCTACCCCTCTCCCACCATTGAAGGGGAAAGGATACTTCACTCCCTGGATGTACATAGACAGTTTAGATTTTATCTGGACAAAACTAAGTCCATTAGAAAATCCAGTCAACTCTTTACTTCATACCACCCCAGGGCCATGGGCAAGACAGTGTCCAAACCATCGCCTGTCGGATCAGGAAAGCCATTTGCTTCTGTTACTCTCACCATGGCAAAAAGCTTCCACTAGGAGTCGAAGCTCACTCCACCAGAGCAATGGCAGCCTCAAAAGCCTTCCTCAAAGGTCTGGATACTGCTTCTATTATGGAAGTAGCTACTTGGTCCACCATACACACCTTCACCAAGCACTACAAACTAGGCAATGTCTCCAGAGCTCGAGCAGGCTTCTCCAGGGCAATCCTACAGGGATTCTTAGAATCAGCCTCTTCTTCCGCCAAGCTTCCTCCAAACTAAGCTGTGGTACTCTCCCACAACAAGAATACTGCAACATAGTAATAAAAGGACATAGCATAGTTGTGTAAAATCTTACCATAACCATAGATGTCCTTCCCTTCCATGTCGTGGTATTCCTTCCCTCCAAAACCCCATTATTTCACCCAGTACAGCATACCCTTAGCCTCCAGGCACCCTATACTCTGCACTTGGGAAACTATGGGAACTACATAAGGGCCCTATGGCCCTGTACCTGACATCACTGGCATCCACTCCTGCTGGGCTTTCAAGTTCTGACGTCTGTGCCTGCAGACATCACATTTGAGGTCCTTGATTTATGGCCCTATGTGTGACGTCCCACACAGCTACAACAGCCAAGCTGAAGCTTTTGTATAGGAGCCGACGTAAAAGTCGCCAGAGGTGATAAATCTTACAACAAGAATATTGCAACATGGAAGAGAAGGATATCTATGGTTATGGTAAGATTTTACACAACTATTCTTTGTTTCTCTTGTTTGGGTACTTCCCACAACCATGTCCAGTATTCTTTCTGCCAGGCTTTTGTACCTAGGACCCTAGGTAGTCGTCTCTCATTTGTTTACCTGGAAAACCAGTGTCTTAAGTCATTTCCTGTGGGTGCTGTGGCAGAATCTTCCCACCCAGGGGGGTCAGCTGCCTGCCAAGAAGGTGGTCAAAAAGCCCTGATCTGATTCGACTGCTGTCCAGCCTTCAACACAGTTCTCCGTCAAGGCTGATGAAAGCCTATAGGATCGTCTGGTGGTTTCTCCAGATTCTTCTGCCACTACCGCTTTGGAGGCCGGCATGGATCAGACTTCTCACACAAGGCTTTTCAAATGTCTGTCCCAGATGTGGAGGGATGAAGCTCAGCTGTTTGTATTGGAAGGACCAGGGGGATTCCACAGATCTTGGTTAGGGAAGAGGTTCCCACGACTCTTATTGAGTGTCACCAGGGGTCTAACCTGCCAAAGGTGTTTCATGCTGACTTCCTGCAGAAGAGGAAACAGAAGAACAAGTATGTTTCCCCTGTAGTTAAGGATCCCCCCCCCCCCGTGTGAGGGTCAGGAATTCACTCGGGGGTTATTTAATGCTGTGATAGTCTTAAATTTCCTCAATGGGTGTCTGTGCCTGCCCCTCCTTGTTCTGCGACTCCACTTAAAAGACCTAGAGAACGAGATATTTCAGATGAGGACCTGAATTCAAGGGAAGAATCCTTGGCTTACTACTGTTAAATCCCTTCTCCTTTGGATTTCAGAGGAAAAGGACACTCCTGGTCCAGATTCCCCTCTGGAGAAGCTTTCATTTGGGGATGGAATTGCCACTATGATAAAACTATTGCCTGTATGATGAACTATTTCAAATGGTGGTGTTCTAAGGCTTACGACATTCAAAAATTATGATATGAGCTCTTACGGATAGTCTCCCAAGCCCATTTGCTGTATCTCCTTCCCTGGTTGCCCTTCTAGATGCCTTCTCAGCCACTTCTGTGGCCCCTGTCAGCCTCCTGTATCCAATAAGCCTGATAGATTCTACATAGTGCCTGAGGAGTGTAAATTGCTTTATAAATGCCTTCCTGCTGACAGCTTCTGTATTGTCAGTTTCTTCTGACAAGCCTTCCATGTTATTGCCTTCTACAAAATTTTTACTTTCTGATGAGGATTGTAGGGCTATGGAAAGGCTGGGCAAAGCTTGCAATGCTGCTTTCTTTTTGGACCATCAATCCCTATTAAAGACTCTGGTCTTTAAAGATAGGCAGGATCCAATATTAAGGAGCTTGTAGATAAGGGTTTTGAGCAGTAGTGGATATCATGCTGAAACTAAGCTATCTACAATTCTTTCTTGTAGTGCAGTGTATTTTAAGCAAAGTTGATGAAAATGTTTTAATCAAGGATGTTTATAATATGTTGTCCCTTATTGCAAAAGTAGCCAAGTCTGTATTCACTCCTAGGAATGAGTACATTAATGGCCGTGGGAAGTCTGGCTTCTGGAGTGAGGAGGTTGGATATTGAATGGGCTGCTTTAAGTTGTTTTAGTACTTTGTTAACTTGGGTCTCTACATGAAGAGTATCAGGGAAACTAACACAGTTCCTAAGAATCTTTGAAAAGTGGTTGTAGGCAAAGTGCTAAAAGAGAGATCCATGGTGATAGATGCATTTTTAATCTTTTGAGCTTTGCCAAAAAGCATGGCAGTAGTGCAAGCTTGATGTTCTTCGTGTTTCACTGTTGCAGTCAACACTTTTTGGTTTACTTTGAGCTAACCAGTTCCAAAGTACTTCAAAATCAGATTGCAGCTTTGCAGAGATTTCATGAAGTAATTTCCCATGCCTAATGAATTGTGTAGTCAAGTGTTCAGAGGTTTCAAGGGAGATTGTTAGTAAATAATGGGAATTTGTGTGGTTAAAGATCAGACCTTTGTGGGGCTCCACAGGAAGGTTTTCCATTTACTGAGGAATTGTAAGCCCCATATAATAATGTGGAATCAATTTGACAGATAGTTGTGAAACCATTATATAACCTCTGAAGAGAAGCTGCAGACTATAAGCGTATTTAGCAGTTGCTAATGATTGTTTTGAAGGATGTTTTTGAGATCAGGAAATATTGCACCACTCATCTGATCCATATTGTTATAAATGTTAGTGAACGCGCACACAGTTAAGGTACTGTAATTGGAGTGGAAACCTTGTTTAGCAGTCAGCATGTAATATTTAGAAAGATATTTTTGTCTATAAATTTATTTTGCAGTTGTTTTTGCTAGTGGGCAAATGTTCGCAGTAGGACGGAAATCTGAGGGGTCTGTGCTCTCTCTGTTTTATGGAGAGGTATAACTAGCAAATGTTTATACTATAAAGGAACAGTTCTTGCAGTAAGGGATGAGTTAAGTATAAATGCATTTTACTGAGAATAGCACTGCCTAGTCTGAAGATTTCCAGGTAGAGTAGAAATAGGAGTTTTAATTGTAATGGATCTTTTCTAACAGTTCTTGCATTCTTTTCATAACCGTTTTGGAGTCATTGGGGATATTGTATTAGTTTAAGTGGTGCAGAAGGAGTTACTGGTGGAGTATGACTGGACTGTGAATCATTGTCATATTGAGGGATTGGATACATTTCTGTTGATATTATTAACCATAGCTAACTGCTGTTTGGATGTGGAGGCTTGAGAAAGCTGTTTTTGTTACAAATGGATTTGATATAGTGCCAAAATGTTGGGCGTCCAGTCAAGGTGATTTAACTGCTGCTGTTAGAATTTAGCTTTGGCTGATGTTCTTTGTGTTTCACTGTTGCAGTTATCACATTTGGGTTATCCCTGCCAGGGTAGCCCTCAGCATGCCAGAATACCAGAGGTTTAGTATTTCTGCATCTGTTGTTGTCGCTCCAGGACTGACGTTAGGTCGTCAGTAGTATAAAGTAAGGCATCCGATGCCATTAAGTCAGTCTTTCTTGCCGTGGAGCTCAAAACAGAAGCAGTTCGCACGTGTGCCGGTCGGCCACTACCTGAGTTTTGTCTTCCGAATTGAAGCTGAAGTCTTCTAAAGGTAAGTACCCCATTGGGGATCCTTTTTTCTTGCACTAACCGATGTCAGAAAAAGTTAATAATTGTCTCACCTGTAGAAAGCAAATACCACACCGAGACTTTCATTCTTACTGCGTCACTTGCTTAGGCCCAGACCAAGATGTCCCCCGCTGTCACTTCTGTGCTTTGTTCAACGCTAGAAATATACATAGTCAGGCCCTTATTGTAGCTAGATATTTTCGCTTACAGTCCTCGAATTCCGATATGGCTTTTGGTAAGCAATCCGACAGCAGATCTTCCGAAAAAACGTAAACATTAAGACAGAGACACACCGCACAGGTCCAAACCTACCGACGATGCTTCCGTTAAGCTAGTCAGGTCTCCGGTCCTCAGTGAGGCACTTTCGCAGCCACTGATGCCTGCTTAATTGGATTTGCAGGCCACAACTGAGACCCTTTCAGAGTCCAGTATGCCACAAAACTCTTCAACTAAGGATCCTGCGGTCGTGTCTACCTTGGATGGGTCCAGAGCCGCTGAGCAGGCACCGGCTTCTGAGGAAGTGTTTTGCACTACCAATTCTTGACACAAACCGGCTTCTTTCCCGACTACCGTTCTTTCAAAAACTATTGAGTTTCTTAGGCCCTGGTTCGCATCACACCCAAGAAACAGACCCAGTCTCAGGCACCTGCTTCCTTGCCTCAGTCTCAAATGCTTAAAATGGTGGAAGACCTTATCATGCTGATCGGGGAAGCCAAGCTACCCCTTCCAAAAGAAAGAGATTTGGCCCCTGTAGTTTTGTCTGAACAGGAGTCTGATGCATCTGAGTATGAAGACATGCAACCCCTTTCTGCTTATGAATAAAGGTCAAGCAGTCACAACTGGAAGAGATGGAACTTAATGAAGCCTGCCTTCAGAAGCTGGAATCTACAACACAGTTTGGCTTTGTGTGAGAACAAATTCAAAGCACAGAAGACTATGAAACTACAGGGAGACTTTCAGGACTTCACAAATGGAAATGTTTTTGAATGGCCACGAAGTAATAGTCGCCCGGTTGACTCCAACAGGGATACCAACAAACGACATGACACATTGAGTGTATCTACCAGTGTTGATAACTTGCAACTTTTGAAACTTCAGAATTAAATAAAAAGAACAATACCACAATGGCTGTTACAAAATGGCTGTTACAATGCATAGTAATACAACCAATGCGGACAGACATTCTAACAAACTTAGTCTTGTTTGACCAATGAGCATTTTAAAATAAGTTATCCTTTTCTTAATGAGTCTTTTGACCGAAATGGTCAGTAATATATTTTTACATATATGTGGTTTGTTTCTTTCTTTATTTTTTTTTTTGTCTTTGGATATCTTAACTTTATATGTTAAGTTTTATTTCCATTGGATACCAAGTTTCTATGTTTTTGTCTTTCGGCTTTTCCCGGTTAGGGGTCGCTACAGCGGAACTCCGGTCCGCTAATGATCGGCAGTAGATTTTCACGAACACCGAGGTGCCAGCTCGACGTTCAACCTTCAGCAAAGGCATGCCCATTTACGCATGTCTTTCGAACGCCCACCCACCCGTGGGGAGGACATGCAGACTCCACACAGAAGGCACTCCCCGCACTCCAGCAGAGAATCAAATGGGAGAACCACTTGCTGTGAGGTAACAACACTACCGCTGCATCACCGCGGCCATTGGATACCAAGTTTCTATGCAGTTTAGAAAACCTTGTACTAGTACCTACTAACTATAAGTGTTTAGTTATGTAAGGTAAGAATGCAACTTAATATTTTACGGTGTAAAGCTTGCTTTTATGAAACTACTGGAAGCTTTGCTTCAGATCTATAGATATTTGCAGTAGAAACTAAGGAGAACAGGATGAAACTATATCAAGTACTTAAGTCTTGACATGGGTATTAACTTTACTGACATACAAGGATTCTTAGTGATTCTGACTGTAGTATCCAACAGCAGTTCTAGTTTATGCAAATAAGTTTACTGATGCTACGTTGTGGTTGGAAGTAAGAACCAAAGTGGGACATATGATTGGTTGGTCTCGGCTATAGTGCCAAATAGCAGTTTCAGTCTATGAAAATAAGCTTACTAAGGCTGTGTTGCAATTGGAAATAACCAATGTAAAGTATATGATTGGTTGTCAACAGAACAGTAAATGTTAAGTTGTCCATCTCGTCTTCATTCTTGCTGTTTGGGTTCAGAGCTGATCCTTGGCTCCGTCTCGGCCATCATCTATAGCTCGAGAGCGGTTTACTGGCTCAAGGCTACCCCTTATCCCAGAATGCCCAGCGTCAGCTACCCAGATCTCATTTGCCGCTTCAGCTGCGAGGTTGTTTCCTTACTGGCTCAGGCTTAGTATAATCTTTTTCTATTGTATATTGTTTATTCTTGAAAATTTGTCAAGTATTTGTCTGTTTTTTGTCTAGATAATATTCCTTTATCCCTTATTGCATTATTGTGTATTTTAGCTTTGTTGGCCGGTGCTCCATAACTCTCAGGCCTTCTGTTCCTTTGAACTCATTTAAATTAGGGAGTCCCCCCCTCCCCCAGGATAGCCATTTAAATTAGAGGCTTTCCTTCTATTCCTTAACTGTAAAAAAAAAAACAAAAAACAAAAAAAGTCAATTTGTTCTTGTTTTTTGTAGTATAGCTTTTCATTATTGTTGTTGTGGTTGTTGTTACTATAATGTCTAAAGATACCAATGTATCTGGCTTCAAAAAGTGTGACTCATGCTGTCAGAAAATGTCTCTGACAGATGGGCACACTAGTGTATATTTGGGCGCTGTTCACCTGCAGGACTCCTGTTCTGTATGTCACGCTTTTAGTCCAAGGGTCCTGCAGGAGCACAAAAACAAATTAATCCTTTGGGGATTATTGAAGCCTCAGGATTCTCTGGCTAAAAGTACTCAGCCAGCGAAATCTCCTAAGTCTGTCAAGCCGTCGGCTCCACCTTTGGAGCCGACTCCTTTACTTGACCAACCAAGTATGTCGGTACTGGCTGGCACCGACAAGACAACTCCGTCGGCTCCATCTGCTATTTCGGAGCCATAAGAGACTGAGGTCTCCATTATTGGAGTACATCCACTCGGCTCCACAGTCACCTTTATTACAGAGTGAACGTAGCCATCATTCTTCCCACTCCTCTCAATCCTCCAGATTATCGGATCATGATGTGGAGAGAGTAGTAAGTAGGTTGCTTAAGTCACAGGCACTGGCAAAAATTTTGTCCAGCCCACCTCAACAGGTATCAGCTCCAACCGCCTCTATTTCTATTCCTCCTCTGACTATATTTAGCTCTGAGCCGGAGACCATGGATCCGCAGGTAGTAGAACTGTCGGCGCCAATCATCATCTCTCCTTCGGTTCCAACGTCAGCTCTGATTACCTCAATTGTACCTTCTATCGAGGGATCTGGGTGCCAAGGCTCCAAGGGGGGGGGGGGGAGTGTCATCGGACCCTTGTCCAACCCTGTTCTCCCCCTCGGAGCTTCGGCGCAAGTGAGTTCGGCTCCAACATCAACCTTGGAGCCGTCACCCTTGATGCGGAGAAAGACTCCTGTTTCTTCGGAGCTGGAGCTTTCTCTGCCTAGAGGTCAGCACGCTTTCGAGGTCATGCGGAGTGTGCTGTCCCCCGAGACAGCTGTACTGCCAGCTCCATCGGCTCCTCCCCCCGTGGTGTTTGTGCCAACCTCTACTCCTCCTCCAGACCTCAAGTGTAGGGAACCTGTGTCCCAGGACATCCCATTGGGTGATCCCTCTTCTTCCGAAGCCTCCCCTGATCACTTGAAGCTTCCCCGGAAGAAGTGCAAGAGGAAGCACATAGACTCCCCTGAGTCTGTCACTTCAGATACAGACATGGATGAATCTGAAGGGTCCCCAAGGTCTCCCTCTGAAGATGTTTCCTTTTCGGACATCCTTGAAATACTTAGGCAGAGGAGGGACTGGACTTCCCTAGCCCCTACCGAGGACGAGTCTGTATACCTGGACACATTTGGTTCCTGACCTTCCACCTCCTGGGTATCTCCTCCTTTCGATCCACTTATGTCTGTAGTGGCTTGAAAGGCTTGGTCAGCTCCAGATTCTGTGGAACCTACTCAGAGGAGACCAAATAAATTTATTACAGCCCCCCAGGACAAGCAATTCCTCTCCAAAGGTGTGCCTGTTGATGCCATGGTGGTAGCAGCAGCCACTAGAAAAGAGTTAGCAGAGATCTCTTCATCCTCCGAACAAAGAGTCTCGGACGATGGACAGATATGGAAAGTGAATGTTTGCTTAAGCGACCTTTTCAATGAGGTCCCTGAATTATCTGTGCCATTTTACACGTCTTCAAAGGGATCTCCTGAAAGAGCTTGGAGATACCCTTTAAGATCCTACAGCTGAGGGAGCACCAGCAAAAGCAGCTTCTCAGCTTGCAACTCTTAATTCCATAGTTAACTCCTCCATGAGGCTGATTTCCTATGCAGCCGATGGAGCGAGCAGAGCCGCAGGAACAGGTGTGGCTCTCAGGAGACATGCTTGGATGCGGCTGTGTCAGTTTGCGTAACCCTTTTGAGCGTCCTTCACCAATAGTCCCTTTGATGGCTCTTTTCTCTTTAGGCCTCAGGTGGAAGACACGTTGACCTGGTGTGAGCAGAAAGGCAAGACTCTCTCTGCTGTGGGAGTCAGTTTTTCCACTCCTTCCAGACCTTATCCCAAGGGTCAGAAAAGCGGAAAGATGTGGTTCCGAAAATCCCAGGGACCCTTGCCTGACACACGTGGTGATTTTTCCCCCAGGGGCAGAGGGGGAAACAACAACAGACGCCGCCCTTGTGGCAGAGGGAGACCGCAAAACCAAGGTGACAGAGAAACTTTCTCTGCCAAACCCTTCCAGCATCCCTGAAGGGTTGCCCGACTGCTCACTTCTGGAGGCAGTTGGGGGAAGACTTTTGCTGTACCCAAAAGCCTGGCAAAATATAAGAGACAGATGGGTACTATCCATCATATCCGGAGGTTACAAAATTCCCTTCCATCAATCCCCCATAGAATCAAAAAAGCCCATTCCAGATATCCCACCCAATCTAAGGGATCAAGCAGTTACAGAAGTTTCAAGACTGCTAGAAAAAAGCCATTCAAGAAGTCCCCGCAGACCAACTATGATCCGGAACTTACTCAAGATTCTTTTTAGTACCAAAAAAGACAGGGGACTGGAGACCAATGCTGGATCTCAGCAGATTGAACAAATCTGTACAAAAAGAAAAGTTCCGGATGGTGACACTGCAGTTCATTTTCCCTTTTCTGGGTCAGGACAATTGGATGTGCTTGATAGATCTTCAGGACGCGTACTACCATATCAAGATGGACAGATGCTCCAGGAGATTTCTTCACTTCCGGGTAGTGGCCAATCATTACCAGTTCAGAGCTCTGCCCTTTGATCTCACCTCAGCCCCCAGGGTGTTCACCAAGTGTATGACGGTAGTCACGGCTCACCTGAGGCATCAAGGATTCCAGGTGTTTCCCTATCTAGACGACTGGCTTTTGACTGCTACCACCAGGCGTCAACTCTTAGAGGCATGGGATTATACAATCACATCATGCACTCTACTAGGCATTACATTAAATTTCGAAAAATCTGCCTTGTTGCCCTTTCAGTCTATTACATACATAGGAGCAGAATTAAACACAAAAGAAATGTTTTCAAGATTACCACAGGAAAGAGTTTCCACTATTCATCAACAAGTATTAATTCTAATGCAGAGCAAAAGGGTTCAAGTCAGACATGTCCTCCAAGCTCTAGGCTCCATGGCAGCTGCAATTCTTCTTGTCCCATTAGCGCGTTTCCACATGAGAATCCTTCAGTGGCTTCTTTTCACGCAGTGGTCATTCCAGGAACTACCCATGTCTCACATGATCCTGATCACAAACAAGCAAAAGGTACCTTTCTTGGTGGATGGTCTCCCCACTAGTAATTCAGGG
Organism: Protopterus annectens; assembly: GCF_019279795.1. NCBI lineage: Eukaryota > Metazoa > Chordata > Ceratodontiformes > Protopteridae > Protopterus > Protopterus annectens. The sequence continues at coordinate 579,558,629 of NC_056747.1, read as the reverse complement.
CAGGCCATTCATACAACCACCTCCGGTAGCCACAGTGACCACAGATGCCTCCCTGATAGGGTGGGGGGGCATTATCTAGGCAGGACAGTCCAAGGCACTTGGCAACCTCATGAGTACCATCTGCATATCAATGTCCTAGAAATGAGAGCGGTTCTCCTAGCGTTGCAAGCCCTTCAAGACTTTCCTCCGGGACCATTGCAATCCAAATGGACATGTCAGTGGTGTGGTACATCAACAAACAGGGCGGGACCAGGTCTTACCCCTTGTGTCGAAAAGCACTCAGACTGTGGCAGTGGGCGATTTTCTCCCAGCGTTTTCTGATAGCAACGCACATTCCTGGGAAATCCAATGTTATAGCAGACAGGCTCAGCAGAGCTATCTTCATGCCTCACGAGTGGTCTCTGAATCAGAAAGTTGCGGATCTTATCTTCCGCAAATGGGGACAGCCTTGCTGTGACCTATTTGCTACTCCTCTCAAAAAATGCAGCAACTACTTCTCCCTTCTTCCTCTTCCAGGTCATATACCCAGAGATGCTCTAGTCCACGATTGGACTCAGGAACTCCTTTACATTTTTCCCCTAATTCCAAGACTCAAACAGAAAGCAAAATCATTGGGTTGTAAAATGATCCTCATTGCCCCATACTGGCCTCGACAAATATGGTTCCCGTTGCTACACCTCCACCTTCTGGATCAACTGTGGATTCTGGACCCGGTTCCAAATCTTCTGATTCACCAATCAGGCTGGTTGCACCAATCCCTTCAAACTCTCCTGCTCACAGCTTGGTTACTCACTTCCAACCTTAGCCAGGCTTTCCAATATCTCCTCAGCAGTCCGTGATATTATTGTTTCCTCACATAAGTTTACTACGAGGAAAATGTATGCTATTAAATGGAAACTGTTTTCTTACTGGGCAGAATCTAGAAATTTGGATGCTTTCTCAGTCCCAGTCCATGAAATTCTTGAATTTCTAGCGCAGCTTTTTCAGTCTGGTGTGGCTTCCGCAACCATTAGAGTACAACTAGCTGCCATTTCTAATTTTCATATCGGTATGCTTAATTCTCGCATAATGTCTCATAAGCTCTGCAAAGCCTTTATGAAAGGAACATCTCTTCTTAGACCCCCAGTTAGAGATCCTCCCCCTCCTTGGGATCTCAATTTAGTTTTAGCCTCCTTAATTTTGCTTCCCTTTGAACCAGTAGCAACATGCTCTTTAAAATTTCTTTCTTGGAAGACACTTTTTCTGGTTGCTATCACTTCAGCTAGATGTGTCTCAGAACTACCTGGTGTTTCACAAGGACAGAGTTTCTCTGAGGACCAATCCATCCTTTATTCCTAAAGTCTGCTCAGAGAACAATTTAAATCAATCCATAGATCTCCCAGTTTTCTTTCCTAATCACAGCAACAAGGCAAAATACAAGCTCCACCAATTGGATGTACGCAGACAATTGCGTTTTTATCTCCATAGAACTAAGAAAGTCAGACCAGTTATTTTTTTCTTATGCTTTCAACAAACAAGGCCTTCCAGTTTCTAAAGTGACCCTATCCAGATGGTTATCTGATACTATTGCCTTTATTTGTCACTTACGGAATAAAGAGCTACCAGCTAAACCAAAAGGTAATTCCACTAGAGCATTAGCTACCTCTGAAGCTTTTCAGTCTAGGTTGCCCATAGACTCAATCTGTGCAGCTGCCACTTGGGCAACCCCCCACACTTTTATCTCTCATTACTAGGTAGATATAGTCTCCCGGAGCAGAGCTTCCTTTGGTTCTACTGTTCTGAAGAGTTTGTTCCAATGAGCCACCCAGAATTTTAGGTGCTAGGGATGCTCTCCCAAACAGCAAGAATGAAGGCAAGATGGACAACTTAACATAAAGAAGTTATGTACCTACCATAATGTTCCATGTTAGTTGTCTTCATCTCACCTTCTTTCTTGCATTCCTCCCTCCTTCCCCCTTCCTAGAGGATTGTGAGGAGTTCCCTTTTGTTTTCACTGGCTGAGCATCTTTTATTACTTCACATGCCAGGTAATTTATAACTCTTTCCTTGTTTAGGTGTATTGGACAACCAGTTTTAGTAACTGGTTACTCTGCTTATGTCTAGTGTGCACTATCACAAACGATATCTGGGTAGCTGACGCTGGGCATTCTGGGATAAGGGGTAGCCTCGAGCCAGTAAACAGCTCTCGAGCTATAGAAGATGGCCGAGTTGGAGCTGAGGATCGGCTCCGAACCCAAACAGCAAGAAGGAAGGCGAGATGAAGACAACTAAGATGGAACGTTATGGTAGGTACATAAAAAGAAGTTATGTACTCACCATAACGTTCCATCTGAGTAGGTAATCTTCATTTGTCAGCAACCTGTGGGTATTGGATCCATATCGGATCCGAGCCGGCAGCTTCAAACAGCTAAGATCCGAGCTCCGAGCTCCTCCCCCTTACCCATAATCCCCTGCTAACCCTTCCTGTCCTCAGATCGAGTTTGCTTAGCAATACAGAGTATTATAACACAGGAGTCACCTGAAAATCCTAACCTAATTTATCTGGAAACAAGGGCTAGGAATCCTTCTAGTACGCACTATAGGCTAGGGAGATGGATGGAGGGTCGGTTGCTGACAAATGAAGATTACCTACTCAGATGGAATGTTATGGTGAGTACATAACTTCTTTATCTGAAGTAGTTAACTTCATTTGTCCATCAACCTGTGGGACAGAGTCCCCAGCTACACAAACCTTGGGAGGTCCTCATGGAAGAATATTCCGGAGCACTGCGGAGCCGAAAGATGCTCTCCCTCTGGAAATTATGTCCAACTTGTAATGGTTAATGAACGTATGAGATGAAGCCCAAGTGGCTGCTGAGCAAATGTCATCCAAGGAAACTCTGGACCAAAAAGCAGCAGAGGTGGAAATTGATAGAGTAGAATGAGCGTGGACTCCTTTAGGTTCGGGTCGACCAGAACTTTGATATGCTAGTAAGATACATTGGGAAATCCCTCTGGACAATGTAACTTTCGATACTGGTTTTCCCAAAGAGGGTTTTGCAAAGGATACAAAGAGCTGGTCCGATTTCCTGTGACCAGCGGTCCTGTGCAGATAAAATCTTAATTGCCTGTGTACGTCCAGGGAATGTAACTTATATTCACCTTTGCTCTGGTAATTTGGAAAGAATACTGGTAAATTAATGGATTGGTTGATGTTGGGTTCCGACACGACCTTGGGCAAGAAGGAAGGATTGGTCCTGAGGGAGAGACTATCTTTATGAAAAAACAAGTATGGCGGCTTGGCATAAAGGGCTTGAAGTTCCGAAACCCTTCTAGCCGAAGTGATGGCAATAAGGAAGGCCGTCTTCCAGAATAAGAATTTTAGGTCCACCGAGGCTGCTGGCTCGAACGGAGGGGCTGTCAGAGATTGGAGAACAAGAGTTAAATCCCATGGAGGAACTGGATCTTTAACAGGAGGTCTCAAGAGGAAGGTGCTTTTTAAAAAGGTCTTGCATAATTTGGAAGAGGCCAGGGGGCCGAGACCATTTCCCACATGATAGTGGGAGATTGCAGCTAATTGGACTTTGACCGTAGAGGAGCTAGCACCCTGGTCGAATAAGGTTGATAAGAATTCTAGCACTGCTGGTAACGGAGCTGTAAAGGGATCTAAGTTTCTGCATTCCGCCCAGATTGAAAAATGTTTCCACTTACTATTATAAACCTTCCTCGTGGAAGGCTTATGAGCGGCTACTAAAATAGCCTTAACAGATGACGAGATACCGGGAGTCCTAGCTATCACTGGAACTGGATCAACCAAGCTGAGAGCTTGAGATTGTCCAGGTTCGGGGTTATCAACCCTAGCGGGTGGGAGATCAGATCAGGCGTGGGATCTAGAACCCATAGGGGGTTCACTAGGTGAGACCACAGGCAAGGGAACCACGCTTGAGGCCAGAATGGGGCTATGAGGATCACTCTGCTCCCCAACCGACGTGCTTTCTGCAAGAATTTCAGCATTAGGGGAAGAGGAGGATAAGCATAAAGTAGACCTGATGGCCAAACATGCACCAGAGCATCTCTGGGGCATTCCCCTGGTGGAGGAATTAGAGCGAAGTAGTCGCTGCACTTTGCATTCGAAGGAGACGTGAAGTGATCGCAGCAAGGTTGACCCCATTTGAGGAAAATTTGCTTCGCCACTCTCGGGTTCAGAGACCACTTGTATGGTGAAAGGATGGTTTGACTCAACCTGTCTGCCAAGATGTTCGACCGACCCGGAATGTGCGTTGCTATGAGAAAGCGGTTGGTGGAGATCGCCAATTCCCAAACTCTCATGGCCTCTCGACAAAGTGGGTAGGACCTGGTTCCCCCTTGTTTGTTGTTATACCAGCCGACTGATGTGTTGTCTGTCTGAATTTGCAGTAGTTCCCAAGGGAAGAAGGGCTTGGAGTGCTCGCAATGCAAGAAGCACCGCCCTCGTCTCTGGGACATTGATGTGCAACAAGGTCTCTGATTGGGTCCACGTGCCTTGGACGGTTCTGCCTATACAGTGCCCCCCCACCCAAGGCGAGAAGCGTCCGTGGTCAGTGTGGCAAGCGGGGGAGGCATAGAGAACAGACGCCCTTTCTGGAGGTCCTGAGACTGGAGCCACCAGAGTAAGGCTTTCTTGCAAACCCTGCTGAAGGGGAATGGGTGAACACAGTGGATGTTGTAGAATGGACCACTGGACCTGTAGGGTCCATTGCAGTACCCTCATGTTCAGGCGCGCCAAGGTTAATAGATTGATAGTCACCGCCATAGAGCCTAGAGCCCTCAGGACCAATTCTGCTGGAGGAGCCGGGTAGTTCAGAAGAACTAGTATGTGGAGCTTCAGGGACCGAAGTCGGTTCCGAGTCAAAAAGACCTGCAGAAGATATGTGTCCAATCTGGCTCCAATGAAGTCTAAGACCTGGGTTGGTTGGAGAGAAGATTTTTTGAGATTGATTGTGATTCCCAGTCGGGAAGCCAGATGGAGGAAATAATCTCTGGCTGAGCACAGTAGATGCCTGGTGGAGGCGGACAGGAGCCAGTCATCTAGGTACGGAAAGACCTGTATTCCCTGAAGCCTCAGGTGGGCCGCTACCACCGCTAACACTTAGGTGAACACCCTGGGGGCTGTGGTGAGACCAAAGGGGAGGACCCTGAACTGGTAGTGGATGGCTCCTAGCCGGAAGCGGAGAAACCTTCTGGATCGCCTGTCCATTAGAATGTGGTAATACGCGTCTTTGAGGTCTATGGAGCACATCCAGTTGTTTTCCTGCAGGAGTGGGAGAATGGATTGAATGATGACCATCCGGAACTTTTCTTTGGCCACTGACAGGTTTAGGAAGGATAGATTGAGGATTGGTCTTAGGTCCCCCATCTTTTTTGGCACCAAAAAGAACCTGGAGTAAAAGCCTGATCCGGATTGATCTGGGGGGACATGCTGGATTGCTCTTTTTTTCTAGCAGCTGGAGGATTTCTGCTGCTGCTGCCTCCCTTTGATTGGGTGGGACATCGGGGAGGCTCCGGGGTTTGGGAGGAAGGTTGAGAGAGGGAATTTTGTAACCTCTGGATATGATCCAAAGCACCTAGCGATCTGTTGTAATGGACTCCCACATAGCTAGGTGCCTCGAGAAATGCCCCCCCGACTGCCTCCAGAGTAGAGCAGTCAGGTAACCATTCAGGGTTGCTGCGCGGGCCAATCAGAAAAGGGTTCTCTCGACCCGAAATTCTTCGGTCCCCCTCTGCCTCTGGGCCAGCATCCACCCTGTCCTCCTCTGCCTCTGAAGGACGAAAGGTCTGGAGCGAAACGGGACTGTTGTGATTTCAGGAACCACATCTTCTTCTGTCCCATTTCGTTCCTAGTGAAGGAGCTCTGGGGAGCAGAGAAGCGGACTCCGACGGCAGACGTCTTCCCGTCTTTTTCGCTCTGAACCAGCGTGTCGCGTACGGTCTTGCCAAAAAGGGACGAACTGTCAAACGGGGCATTAGCGAAGGACACCTTGAAGGGTTCCGCAAAATCACAATGACAGAGCCATGCATGCCATCGTAAGACAGTGCCCGCTCCGCTAGCTCTAGCGGCTCCTTCCGTGGCATGAGAGAGGAGCCGCATAGAGGTGTTAGAAATGGATTTGAGAGTGGCCATTCAGGTAGAAAATACTTTCTTATCCTCTGCCGACATGGACTCTGGGGGCGACCCGGCATATTCTTTGATGAGATCTCACTAGAGTCGTATCATGTGTGCCATATAATTCAGCGACCTTACCGAGAAGGTGGCTGAAGTGAACATCCACTTCCCCAAACAGTCCATCGTCCAAGACTTCTTGTCTGGAGGATGGACCGAGGAACTCTCCTGGGCCAGTTCCTTTTTAGTGGTGGCCACCACCAACATGGCATCTACAGGAGCACCCTTGCTCCAGCAAGTTCTATCAGAAGGGGGGCTAAGAATTTTATCAGGCCTCTTGGGAATGGGCTCCACAGTGTCCAGCTCCTTCCATGCCCTGGTAGTAATCAGGTCTACCAGGGGGGTTGGTGGGAGGGGACACCGAAGAGGTAGATGGGCCTGCGTCAAATGCCTCCAGAAATACAGAGTCATCCGAGGAAGGTTTTTGGGTGGACCACCCCCTTCTATTTCGGAGCATTTCCATGATGTCTCCGAAGGAGATGTCTTCGGGGGGGTGACCTTTGGGAACCTTCCCCTTCCTCCAAATCTGTATCTGTTGTCAAGGACTCGGGTGAGTCCAAGTGCCTCCTCTTGCACTTACATTTGTGAGGGACCTCCTCGGGGGGGCTGTCCAAAGAGGCCTCACCAACCACATCCTGTTCCTCCAAGGGAACTATCTGGGATGTAGGCGCAGGCTGTCCCTGGGGCCGGGTGATGGAAGGTAGGCCCGTCTGAGATGGAGTGCAGGGTGGAGCAGTAGCAGGAGCCTGGAGTCTCGAGTCCCTCGATAGAACCATCTCCACAACATCGAACGCCGAAGGGGAGCTGCCCTCCCTGGCATCCGAGAGCAGTCCCCTCGGATCCAATGCGTGGATCGGAGCCAGCGCCGAAGCAGTCGGATCCAAAGGGCCAGTATGCTCCGAAGAGACGGAGCCGAAGACACACTGACACCTCTGGATCCGAAGCTCAGCTCTTCTCGGCTCCGAGAGCTCGGATCCGAAAAGGGACCTGACAAACTCGAGGGTGCTGTCAGCGCCGAAGTACGAGGTACTATCAGAGCCGACACTCCCCCGGCTCCGACGCTACTCAGCTCCGAAGGCTCCAAACCCCGGAAGTGGGTCAGAGAAGGAGCTATTCAGCCGAAAAAAGGGGTCGAGCCCCCCCCCCAGAGGGGGGGGAGGCAGGAGCACTCCCATCTGTAGCTGGGCCTGGAGGAACCTACGCATCATCCGGTCCATGTCTGCATCAGATAAGATTCTATTCGACCTAGAGGAGGCCACCGAGGCGGGACGGGAGTGCTGCCTCGATGAACTCGAAGGCGACCGAGCCTCCTCCGGCTCTGGAGAAAAACGGGGAGAATGGAGCCGGGAAGGAGAAGGCCCGGAGGCCCTAGGAGAAGCCGCTTGCTTGGCTGGCGGGGCAGAGTTGGAAGACTCGGCCTGCCGCTTGTGATGTTTGTCCTTCTTGCGCTCCCTCTTAGCTTCCCTCTCCTCCTGGCCAGTGGTGTGAGGGTGAGTCCCAGCCAGGGGAGCAGGGATGGGGGGTGGCACTGTCACAGCCACGGCAGGTGCCACAGAGGGAGAGGAGGCCGAAGTCAGATCCAGGGGCAACAGTCCCGCCAAGACCAACTTCGATCTCCTGTCCCTCAAAGCCCTGGGGTTGAAGGCTGCACAAATAGTGCAGCCTGAAGAGAGGTGGTCAACCCCAAGGCAAATAACACACCGAGTGTGGCCAACCGCTGGGGACAGCTTATGGCCACACTCGGTGCATTTAGAAAAAAAGGCTTTAGGGGCCTCAGACATACTTAGGAAAGAAAAATTTAAACACTAGGCCCAACACAAACACGCCTTCACAAACACACAGGGGGAGGACAAACTAACTAAAAACAGTTAAGATTAACTACACAATTTTACTGATAAACCCAAAACACTAGGGGAAGCACACACACCAATATTTTTAAACCGTTCGAATAAAAAAGAAAGATTTTTCTCACAGAAAACTGGACTATACACGCCTGGAAGCTCGATCAAGCTGCTGACTGAAACGCGGCAAACGAGATCTGAGGACAGGAAGGGTTAGCAGGGGATTATGGGTAAGGGAGGAGGAGCTTGGAGCTCGGATCCCAGCTGTTTGAAGCTGCCGGCTCGGATCCGATATGGATCCGATACCCACAGGTTGATGGACAAATGAAGTTAACTACTTCAAAGCCTCTTTTTCTGAACCCTTAGTAGAACATAGAAGCATCTTGATTGGATATAATACCATTAGTTAGACAAATGATTGGCTAACATCAAAGCACCAATTACAAGATCTTGTTCTTCTTGGCTCATGCAAATAAGTTCAGTAATGCGACATTGTGATTGGAAGTAAAAACCAAAGGAAAAAGGAAGTGACTAAAGCCTCATCACGACTGTTTTTTCATTGTAATTTAAACCATTGCTGGATTACACAATCTGAAGAAGGCACTTTATGCCGAAAGCACTCATCGTATTTTATTTGTTTTATCAATAAAAGCTAATTTACTTCTTAATCAAGTGGAACTTGCACATTCTCTGCTGTGGTGACATCTACAGGATTTTGCTGCTTCTGTTTTCCCAGCCTGAGACACTTCAATGTGAGTGGGATATATATTCTCATTGAATTATACGTAGTCGAGCCCTTATTGTAGCTAGATATTTTTGCTTACAGTGCTCGAATTCCAATATGGCTTTGGTAAGCCATCCGACAGCAGATCTTCCGAAAAAATGTAAACATAGACAGAGACACACCGCACAGGTCTAAACCTACCGACACTTCCATTAAGCTAGTCATCAGTTCTCCGGTCCTCAGTGAGGCGTTTTGCAGCCCCTGATGCCCGCTTCAGTGGATTCGCAGGCCACGACCAAGATCCTTTCGGAGTCCGGTATGCCGCAAAACTCTTCAACTAAGGATCCTGCGGTCGTCTGTACCTTGGATGGGTCCAGAGCCACTGAGCAGGCACCGGCTTCCAAGGAAGTGTTTTGCACTACCGATTCTCGACACAAACCGACTTCTTTCACGACTACCGTTCTTTCAAAAACTACCGAGTTTCTTAGGCGTAGGTTACACATCACACCCAAGAAACCAACGACCCAATCTCAGACACCTGCTTTCTTGCCTCAGTCTTAAATGCTTAAAATGGCAGAAGACCTTATCATGCTGATCAGGGGAAGCCAAGCTACCCCTTCCAAAAGAGAGAGATTTGGCCCCTGTAGTTTTGTCTGAACAGTAGTCCGATGACTGATGCATCTGAGTATGAAGACGTGCAACCCCTCTCTGCTTATGAGGATTCTGATGCAGAGGACTCCATTCCTTCAGCCTCTCCCCCGGAGGATTTTTCCTTTTGGGGAAACCTTTCACACCTTAAGGGAGCATTTCCAATGGGAAAGTCAGGACTACCCTCAGTCTAAAAGGAGACTCAGGGAATTCTTAGATCTTGCACAGCACAGACCCCTGGCCATCCCCCCAGTCCTGGATGTTGTGGAGGATGTTTTCCTGGAATCCAACTTGACTCCTGACACCCTCCCTCCTGCACCCAGAAAACCAGACCGGTATTAGGGTCCTTGACTCACACAAATGTCTTTTTAAAAATCCTACTGCTGACCCTGAGGTAATTTCTCAAGAGCCCAAAGGAATGAAAGCAACCTCTGCTAAGAATCCCACCCTTCAGATAGGGATTCTCAAGCACTAGACAGATGGGGTAAAAAAGTATACACCTCAGCTACTGCTGCTGACAGAGCACTACATTGGCAGTTCCATATGCTAAAATTTCAGCAACATACCCAGGAACTCCTCAATCATAATATGTCTTCCTTTCCTACTTGTGCAGATTCTAAAGAGTTACAAGAGTTAATGCATTCTGCAAGTCAAGTAACTAAAAACACCTTGCACTGTGGTTTTGATGCCCTAGAAGCTTATTGCAGGGCAGCAGTCACCTTTTCTGTCCTTAGAAGGCATGCATGGCTTAAGGAACAGCCCTTGCCAGACCATGTTAAATCTAAATTGTTGGATGCCCCCTTGCTCAAAGACAACTTATTTGGCACTAAGACAGAAGAGGTCTTAAAAAAGATGGAGGAAAAACAAAATCTATGCAGACAGTTGAGTATTTCTTTCAGGTTCAGCCACCCAGGTTCAGCAGGCATTGTCCCACCAAGCACTGGTCCTTTCCTGCTCCCACCAGATCAGTTCAGCCCAGACCCCGAGGAACCAGACCCCACAGACAACAGCCACAGGGAATGCAGAGATCTAAGCAGTGGACTACCTCCACTTCAAAACCAGGGAGTTCTAAGCCACCACCTTATGGTAAGAACTCTCCTCATTCTTATCCTCAGAGCTAACCCTCCAACCATCCTTCAAACCTGCCTCTTCAGCAGAGCTAAAATTTCTCTCCTGGAAGACAGCTTTCCTTCTGGCCATCACTTCAGCTAGAAGGGTCTCCGAGCTGCAAGCACTCATGGCTTTGGAACCCTTCATCATCTTCCATGCTGACTCAGCACTAAGCTATCCTTCATGCCCAGGGTGGTGTCCAGTGTGGCTCTCAACCAATCCATTCATTTGCTCACCTTTTTCCCTAACCCACAGAGCAAGGGGGAAAGGATCTTGCACTCTCTAGATGTGCACAGACAGCTCAGATTCTATCTAAACAGGACTAAATCCTTCAGAAAGTCTGATCAATTGCTGGTTAGCTTTGCTGCAGGGGCAGAGGGCAAAGCCATCTCCAAACAAAACATCTCCAAATGGATAGCACACTGCATCCATTTCTGCTACAAACAACACAGAAAGCCCCCCCCCCCAGGGAGTCAGGACACTCTCCACCAGAGCAGCCTTCATTTGTGCAGCTTTCCTCAGAGGAGTCCCCACCAGGGACATCCTGGAGGCTGCCACCTGGACGTCTGTTCACACCTTCACCAAACATTACCACCTGCCTATCTTCTCCAAATCTTGGACAGGGTTTGCCTCTGCAGTCTTGCAGGGCATCCTAGCCAGCCCCTAGTTCCTTGACTGCTTCCACCCTTTTCCTCAGCTTTGGGAATCAACCCAAATGTGATGACTGCAACAGTAAAGCACGAAGAACATAGTACAGTTGTGTACACTTACCATAAATGTAGATGTTTAAGTGTATTCACTGTTGCAGTCCTGGTTTCCCTCCATCCATCCCCCTCTTCTTTCTTCTCTTTCTTACAAGGGACATATTGGTATTTACGTTCTACTGGTGGGGTTCTTCCATCAGAACCTGGCTCCCACTTGGGGGCTCCTGACAGGTTAGGGCAAGAAAACCTGATGTAATGACATCAGCTACCTTACTTTATACTACTGACGACCTGACGTCTGTCCTGGAGCAACAGCAACTGATGCAGAAATACTAAGCCTCTGGTATTTGGGCCGGCCGAGGGTTACTCTGGCAGGGATAACCCAAATGTGATTACTGCAACAGTAATACACTCGAACATCTACATTTATGGTAATTGTGCACAACTGTACTGTTTGATACTTATTCTAGTTCTTTGTCGAAAAACAAGAATTTTTTTGTGTTTAGTGTTAGAGGGATATTTCCATTCTTTCTTTCCAGGATCAAGTCTGAGTTTTATAAGATTTGGATTTGAACCATATTTCACAATCTAAACTCTATTGTGCTCTCTCTAGTCTACTAAGTGACTGCCACAGCAGGTAGCAAAAATGTAGCTGTGGTGTAGGGATAAAGTTACTGCTTTGCCTAAAGTGATTAAGACTGCCTACACTGTTGCATTTCTGGAATGAGAAAATGTTTCCCATCCAGGCTAACTGACCTTCTAGAGGTGGTTCTTTTTCTTGTTGACCAGATACTGTTGTTGGTAAGTACACTTTCCTTTTGCTGACCAGTATTCCATGATATCCAGATGCCCAAGACACAAGTGTGAAGACTGCCTACACTGTTGCATTTCTGGAATGAGAAAATGTTTCCCATCCGGGCTAACTGACCTTCTAGAGGTGGTTCTTTTGCTTGTTGACCAGATACTGTTGTTGGTAAGTACACATTCCTTTTGCTGACCAGTATTCCATGATATCCAGATGCCCAAGACACAAGTGTGAAATCAACAAATGTCTGGATTGTTAACGTATTCCCAAGATGCCCACTTTTGCTGCTGTACTTGTGGTAGGTTAATCCAAGTTTACTGTGGAAGACTTTAAAAGATGACTATGACTTTATAAAGAGAAATAAAGCTGGAAACGGCCAACACTGTAAACTGAACACAAAAATTCCGTTCCAAAATGCAGCATGAACGTTACACTAGCACAAGTTGGACACCAAGTATGAAAAAATGTCTCCAAAACCACTTTATTCTTTCCAAAATACAAGTTGTTAAGCGCTTTCATCTAATAGTATAGACTTCATCAGAACACACAAATTAAAATACTCACAGTTTATATATAGCCTTTAACCAATCGGAAATTAATTGAATTTCTTCATATTAAAGCTTTAAAGTGCCAGTGTATTAATCCCTTTTCATTAACTATAAAATACATTTTCATATGCATTTAAAATGCTTATTAAATAACTCATCCTTATCTCTATACAACGCATTGAAATTCATTCATCCTAACTGAAAAACATTCTAGTGCGTACACTACTAAATGCACCCACCATCCTAGTTAATAATAGAAATTATTTTGTAAGACAATAACAAGACAGTTCAATTGGCGAACCATCTACTAAAGTTTTCTAGAATAGGTTTTATGGATATGTGGTCATTAATACCAGGATGTACTGAGGCATTCACCTTAATTTGCCATCTAGCCTCCAACTCTCCCAGTTTCTTCTTAATACTACCACCCCTGGGATTACCTCTAACTATATCAAGTATACCAAAATGGAAAGTTTCACATATTTTGTTACCATCCAAATGTCTCCATAGGGCATTGTTTACATCTTTTTTGTTCATACAATAACAGTGGTCGTAAATTCTCTGCCTAAGACATCTATCGGTCTTTCCTATGTAAAAACAAGGGCACTTTGTGCATTTTGCTAAATACACTAGATGTTGCGATCTACAATTGCCCTTCTGAAATTTGACCACTGTCTTATTAATATCCTCCAAATTAAGTAGGGGTGTGTTTATAATAAACCTACACTGGTTGCATGTACCACATTTTGTAGTACCTCTCGAAGCTTCTTTGATATTTCTCATTGCTTTTTTCTTTTCTAATTCCCTTTTCATATTATTACCATTCCTTGACACAAAATTAGGTTTTTCACCCACAATTTTGAAAATATTCTTATCAGTTTTTAGAATATTCCAATTTCTCGAAATAATGTTCTTAATGTCGGAACTGTAAGGAGCGTATTGTAATATACATGCCCTTGTAAACTCGCGGGGGTTGTCTGTATTCATATCCATACTACCACATCCTTTGTTCAATGGCCCACTCCCTATTAAAGGTTTATATTTCTTCCCCCATTCGTTCTTAACATATTCTACAATGTCAGTCACCATACCAAGGGGGTACCCTCTCTTTGTGAACAATCCCCCTATAAAATCTAGTTCTACTATCAAATCTGAAAAGTCAGAAGTCATCTTGGCCGCCCGTATACATTGTCCTTTTATTATACTCCTTTTTTGGCTAAAAGGATGACAACTAGAATAATCTAAATAACAATTACTAAAAGTTTCCTTTCTATAAATCTTAGATTTAAATTTTCCATTTTCCACAGTAATACGGGTATCCAAATAGGAAATAGATTTTTCCTCAATATTAAAAGTGAATTTGAGATAACTACTTCTAGTGTTTAAATATTCTTTAAAATCATTTAATTCTTGCAGGTCTCCTTTTCAAATTAAAAAAATATCGTCCAAGAATCTATAGTAACATGTCATTTTGTTATACCATTCTGTTTTGAATATAAATTCATCTTCCCAATCCAATAAAAATAAGTTGGCAAAAATGGGGGCACATGCCGCCCCCATAGCAACCCCTTTAGTTTGTACATAATATTCTCCTTCAAACAAGATGTAATTATACACTAAAATAATTTCCATGAATTCCAAAATAAGGGAAATTCTATCCCAAGACATGTCACTACATTTCCTAATACTATTATTCAGCCTTGATAGTCCCTCATCCTGGGGTATACTGGAAAAAAGCTCGACCACATCTATGGTCACTAGTATCACATTGTTTGTTAAAATGTCTGACTGCAATCTCCCCAAAAAATCCCATGAATCTATAATAATATGCTTGATTTTAGAATATAGGGGTTTTAACCATGTATCAACTACCTTACCAAAGGGAAAAGTTTTGGATTTGTTCCCTGATATTATAGGCCGAAAAGGAGGGTCATCCATATTTTATGCACTTTAGGAATGCCTACAGTGGTACTGACGATAGGAAACTCAACTTTTAAAAATCCATACATTTCAATATTAATCCTGTCTTCTAATAACAAGTCTTCTAAAAACAAGTCAATTTTGTGGTAACCAATGTTAACTTCATTAATAGAAGAAATAACATAGTTACCTGAGTTTAATAGTATACTATTAATTTTATTAATGTATTCTTCATTTTCATATATTACTACCCCACCCCCTTTGTCAGGTTTCATTATTCTTATATTTTTATTAAACTGGATATCTTTTAATATAGAAGCCTCATTTTTACTAAGATTGTATTTCCTTTTATATGCCTTTCTTTTATTTCCATATGCATATATTTCATCAATTACAATTTTTTCACATGTGGCTAAAGTAGAATTCAGGGGGGGAGTGTATATGCTTCTCTTTTTAAAAATCGAGTCCTGCTCTTTCTTGTTGTTATTAAAATATATGGCTAGATTTAATTTCCTTAAATATTTTTTAAAATCAACAATATAGTCCACTACATTAAAATTACTGTTAGGAATGAATTTCATCCCTTTGGAAAGTAACAAAAGTGTTCATCCTTAAGTTCAATATTAGTATAGTTGTAGATGTTGAATTCACCACAACTATTCATAATATTATTCACCTTTACTATTCCTAATTTCTTTTCTGTAGATTTTGGTCCTTGTTCCACCCTTGATTCCCCCATTGGTTGGTACTTCCCTTTCGCTGCCATTGATTTTGTTCTCTGTAGGGTTTCCCCTTTCTTATATCTTCTTCTAAAAAATCAAGGGAAGGAAAGTTTTTTCTATAACTATCCCTGTTGTTGTCCCTTGTATTAACATAATTCTGTTGTAATTCATTTCTGTTTTTCTGGTGCATCCTTTTCTTACTATAGTCAGTTTGCTCCCATCTATATGCATTACCCTTCCCGTATTGGTCTATGTCTCTTCTTAGCTTTTTACATTTTCTCTCATATTGTTTGTTTACTAGGTTTTTCACCCATGTGTATTGAGTGTTCAAACAAAATTCACATTCATCAAATAGTAAATCATTAGATATATCATTCAACTTTTCAAGTTCAGCTAACAAAATGCAAATTTTCTTGGCATTACAGTCCATAATAAACCTCATAAATGTGAACCCAAAGTTGTCAAACATTTCTGAACATTCAGCCATAGTAACGGAGTCCATATCAATACCCATAGGGTATTTAAAAAACCTAAGTCCCATAGGGACAATGTCAGTATCTAAACATTTCTTCAAATAAACGTTTTCAAGCTGTAAACTTTTGGGCATTTTCAGCTTTTTCCCAAAATCATAAATAAGATCTTTAAGTGTTTTGTTGTCACTTGTATCATTTTTTACATTGTCCTCACCTTCGTCGTCGATATTTTTTCTACCACTAAAGTCAAAGTCAGCTGTAATGAATTTATTGAAACAATAATGCGCTCCTGAGCTGACATTTTTACCAGGGTAGGGATTAGAAACAGTACCTGCACGCAAAGGATTCATTCCCATGGTGTAAGTTCTCTTGGGCGCCATCCTTTTTGATTTCGCGCCGGAAATATTATAGTCAGCCTCCGACCCACATCCAAAGCCACTGGTGGACTGGCCAGCATGACCTAAATCGCCCTGATGGGATCCATAAGAGGTTCTCTCTTTCCGTTGTCTGCCATTCACTTGTCCATTTGGTAGGGGGTCAACAATTACACTCCCTTGCTGCGTGCGTGATGATGTCATCTGCTCTGCTCCCTTTCCATTGTAATTGGGCTGACTGACTAAATCAAGTAAACGAGTCAGTTCGCCCTTCATGATTTCCATTTCAGACTGAATACCTCTTATATCCTCCCTCCTGGGAGAAAAAATCGACGGTAGTTCATCTAGGGAATCCATGCTTTGGATAATCAACGCTATAAAGAGAAATAAAGCTGGAAACGGCCAACACTGTAAACTGAACACAAAAATTATGTTCCAAAATACAGCATGAATGTTACACTAGCACAAGTTGGACACCAAGTACGAAAAAATGTCTCTAAAACCACTTTGTTCTTTCCATAATACAAGTTGTTAAGCGCTTTCATCTAATAGTATAGACTTCATCAGAACACACAAATTAAAATACTCACAGTTTATATATAGCCTTTAACCAATCGGAAATTAATTAAATTTCTTCATATTAAAGCTTTAAAGTGCCAGTGTATTAATCCCTTTTCATTAACTATAAAATACATTTTCATTCGCATTTAAAATGCTTATTAAGTAACTCATCCTTATCTCTATACAACGCATTGAAATACATTCATCCTAACTGTAAAAACATTCTAGTGCGTACACTACTAAATGCACCCACCATCCTAGTTAATAATAGTAATTATTTTGTAAGACAATAACAAGACATTTCAATTGGCGAACCATCTACTAACGTTTTCTAGAATAGGTTTTATGGATATGTGGCCATTAATACCAGGATGTACTGTGGCATTCACCTTAATTTGCCATCTAGCCTCCAACTCTCCCAGTTTCTTCTTAATACTACCACCCCTGGGATTACCTCTAACTATATCAAGTATACCAAAATGGAAAGTTTCACATATTTTGTTACCATCCAAATGTCTCCATAGGGCATTGTTTACATCTTTCTTTTTGTTCATACAATAACAGTGGTCGTAAATTCTCTGCCTAAAACATCTATCGGTCTTCCCTATGTAAAAACAAGGGCACTTTGTGCATTTTGCTAAATACACTGGATGTTGCGATCTACAATTGCCCTTCTGAAATTTGACCACTGTCTTATTAATATCCTCCAAATTAAGTAGGGGTGTGTTTATAATAAACCTACACTGATTGCATGTACCACATTTTGTAGTACCTCTCGAAGCTTCTTTGATATTTCTCATTGCTTTTTTCTTTTCTAATTCCATTTTCATATTATTACCATTCCTTGACACAAAATTAGGTTATTCACCCACAATTTTGAAAATATTCTTATCAGTTTTTAGAATATTCCAATTTCTCGAAATAATGTTCTTAATGTCGGACCTGTAGGCTATATATGAACTGTGAGTATTTTAATTTGTGTGTTCTGATGGTCTATACTATGAGATGAAAGCGCTTAACAACTTGTATTTTGGAAAGAATAAAGTGGTTTTGGAGACATTCTTTCGTACTTGGTGTCCAACTTGTGCTAGTGTAACGTTCATGCTGCATTTTGGAACGGAATGACTATGACTTTGACAGTCCCTTCAAAACCTAGCCCAGGGACTTCTAGACTAAAGTAAGAAACCCACTTTCTGTTGCCCCTTTTGTAGAGGGGCTTGGCCTACAGTAATTATATCTGTTCTTTCCTAGTCTTTGTCCACTCTGAAGTTGTGGAATGGCTTTCCTGTATTTCTTCTCTAGTGGGCATGTCATTTACGGAGACCCATACTTGATGAAGGTCCATTTTACATGAGCTTCTAGAGATTTTGTTTTCTCTTCTGAAGAGAATGGAGTTGAAACTTGGAGCACTTAAATGTCAGGCAAGTTCCCCTTTTATTTTCCTGCCTGTAAGGCCTTGCACATTTATCTTCCAAATGCCTGTGGAAAAACATGATCTGATGTCAATTTTCATTCATTCCTCAACAGTTTGATTCGGATCTGATCCAACTGGGCAACTTTTTACAGCTTGAAGATACTGAAATCTCTTCAACTCCTCTTACCCATAATGCTGTAGTCCCCTCTAGATCTTCTCATACGGAGGTCTTTCTTGAATGCTCTAGAGCTTTAGTGTGGTATTGAGTGAATACAGCCTTTTCTCTTTTTTTCAGATGTTCTTTGTGTTTCACTGTTGCAGTCATCACATTTGGGTTATCCCTGCCAGGGTAGCCCTCAGCCAGCCCGAGTACCAGAGGCTTAGTATTTCTGCATCGGTTGCTGTTGCTTCAGGACTGACGTCAGGTCATCAGTAATATAAAGTAAGGCAGCTGACGCCATTACATCAGTCTTTCTTGCTGAGGAGCACGAAGCAGAAGCTGTTCGCATGAGCGCCGGTCAACCTCTACCTGAGTTTCATCTTCCAAATTGAAGCTGATGTCTTCTAAAGCCAAGTACCCCATTGGGGATCCTTTTTTCTTGCACTAACCGATGTCAAAAAAAGTTAACAATTGTATCGCCTGTGGAAAGCAAATACCACACCGAGACTTTCATTCTTACTAATTCACTTGCTTACGCCCAGACCACTACGTCCGTCACTGTCGCTTTTGTGCTATGTTTAACATCAGAACTATACGTCGTCGGGCCCTTATTGTAACTAGATATTTTTGCTTACAGTCCTCGAATTCCGATATGGCTTCGGTAAGCCATTCAACAGCAGATCTTCCAAAAAAGTAAGGATAAAGACAGAGACAGACCGCACAGGTCCAAACCTACCGACGACGCTTCCGTTAAACTAGTCATCTGTTCTCCAGTCCTCAGTAACTTGCTTTTGCAGCCCCTGATGCCCACTTCTGTGGATTCACAGGCTGCTACCAAGACCCTTTCAGAGTCCGGTATACTGCAAAACTCTTCAACTAAGGATCCTGCGGGTGTTCTTCGTGTTTCACTGTTGCAGTCATCACACTTGGGTTATCTGCCTGCAGGCAGCCCTCAGTCAGCCCGAATATCAGAGACTTGGTATTTCTGCGTCAGTTACTGTCACTTCAGAACTGATGTCAGGTGTATAAAAACAGGCAGCCAACGCCATTACATCAGTCTTTCTTGCTGAGGAGCCAGAAGCAGTTCTTGAGTACCGGTCGGACACTACCTGAGTTTTCTTTTCTGAATTGAATCATCCTTAAGTCTTCTAAAGCTAAGTACCCCATTGCGGATCCTTTTTTCTTGTTCTAACCATTGTCAGAAAAAGTTAACTGTCTCACCTGTGGAAAGGAAATCCTCACCGAGATTTCTATTCTTACTGCATCACCTGTTTAGGCCCACACCACAATGTACCTCACTGTCAGTTTTGTGCTTTGTTCAATGCCCGAACTATTCATCGTCGGGCCTTTATTGTCGCTAAATACTTTAGCTGTCTATCTCCGTATTCCGAAATGGCTTTGGAAAGCCATCCACGAAAAATGTAAGGATAGACAGAGACAGACCACACAGGTCCAAAACTGCCGATGCTGCTTCTGTTAAGCTAGTCACCAGTTTGCCAGTACTCCGTGAGGAGCTTTCGTAGCCCCTGATGCCCACTTCGATGGATTCGCAGGCCACTACCGAGACCCATTCGGAGTCCGATATGCCTCGAGACTCTTGACTATGGAACCTGCGGATGTCTCTACCTTGGATGGGTCTGGAGCTGCTGTGCAGGCACCAGCTTCTGAGGAAGTTCTTCACACTACCAATATTCAACTCAGACCGATGACTTCTTTCTCGTCTTCAGTTCTGTCTAAAACTACCGAGTTTCTAAGGCCAAGAGTACAAGCTACGCCTAAAAAACCAATGACCCAAACTCAAGCACCTGCTTCCTTGCCACAACACCAAATGCTTAAAATGGCAGAAGACCTGATTATGCTGATTAGGGGAAGCCAGCCTTCCCCTGCTAAGAGAAAAAGAGAGCTGTCCCCAGCAGCTTTAGCAGACCAAGAGTCCGACTACTCTGGGGTTTCTGAATATTAAGACATGCCTTTATCTGCTTATAAGAATTCAGATGCAGAGGAATCCATTCCTTCTGCTTTCCCTCCAGAGGATTTTTCTTTTGGTGAAACAGTACATACTTTAAGAGTGCATTTCCACTGGGAATGCCAAGACTATCCTCAGTCTAAAAACAGACTCAGAGAATTTTTAGATTTCCTACAACATAGACCTTTAGCAATCCCTCCAGTTCCGGATGATGTCTTTATGGAATCCAGTCCAACTCCTGATAATTTACCCCCTGCTCCAAGGAAACCAGACAGGTACTACAGAGTCCCTGACTTTCACAAATTTCTTTTCAAAAATCCTACTGCTGATCTAGACCTTCCCAGGGGCCTAAAGGTATAAAAGCAACTACAGCTAAGAATCCCACCCCTTCGGACAGGGATTCCCGAGCTTTAGACAGATGGGGTAAAAAACTAACCGTCACTTGTTCTGTACTAAGAAGGCATGCTTAGCTTAAAGAGCACACCTTTCCAGACCATGTCAAATCAAAATTACTAGTCCTTTGAACAAGAACAATATGTTTGGCACCAAAGCAGAAGAGGTTCTAAAAAAGTTGGAAGAAAAAGCTAAATCTATGCAGACAGTCAAATATTTTTTGCCTCCTAGATTCAGTAGGCTTTGCCCCTCAAAACAATGGGCCTTTTCAGACCCCTCAAGGCCATCTCAGACTAGACCCAGGGGAAACAGACCCCCCCCCCCAGATTACAGTCTCATGGTATGCAGAGATCTAAGCAATGGAGTGCCTCCACTTCTAAAACAGGGAGTGCTAAGCCACCCCCTTATGGAAAGAATTCACAATGACTTCCCAACCCCTCTCGTCACCTCTGCCCAACTGCCTGTGCCCCTAGGAGGAAAACTTGTCCATCATGCAAAAAACTGCACCTCCGCCACCAAAGACCGATGGGTCCTCAACATTGTATTCCAGGGGTACAAATTTTACTTCCACTCACTGCCAATCCCAAAAGGGTTCCCAGACCTTCCAAACCAATGGGCAGAGGCACAAAACCAAGTTCAATTCCTGCTCTCCATAAGGACAAATCAACCTGTTCCTGCAGAACAAATAGGTCAAGGGTTTTATTCCAGACTTTTCCTGGTACCCAGAAAAGAGGGCACTTGGCACCCAATCCTAGATCTTTCCATTCTAAACACCTTCCTGGTGGTACCAAAACTCAAATTGCTCACCCTTCAGCAGCTTCTTCCTATGCTGTCCAAAGATGCCTGGTTAGCCACCCTAGACCTAAAAGAAACCTATCTGCCATATCCTTATCAGGGACTCGTGCAAGAAATACCTATGTTTCAGTGCAGGATTTATGCATTATCAGATGTTCTTCGTGTTTCACTGTTGCAGTCATCACACTTGGGTTATCTGCCTGCAGGTAGCCCTCAGTCGGCCTGAATACCAGAGGCTTGGGATTTCTGCCTCAGGTGCTGTCACCTTCTTCCATGATGTCAGGTCATCAGGAGTATAAAACATGCAGCTGACGCCATTACATCAGCTTTACTTGCCACATAAGAGCCCGAAGCAGAAGCAGTTCAAGTGCCGGTCGGCTGCAACGTGAAATTTTCATTTTTTCGAGTTTCAAGCCTGAAGTCTTCTAAAGCTAAGTACCCCCGTTGAGGATCCTTTTTGTTGCTCTAACCGATGTCAGAAAAAGTTAACAATTGTCTTGCCTGTGGAAAGCAAATACCTCACAGAGATTTTCATTCTTACTGCGTCACCTGTTTAGGCCCAGACCACCACATCCCTCGCTGCCAGTTTTGTGCCTTGTTTAACGCCCAAACTATTCATCAACGGGCTATATTTGTTGCTAAATTCTTTTGCTGTCGTTCTCCATATTCTGAAATGGCTTCAATAAGCCATCCGACTACCGATCTTCTGAAAAAAGTAAGGATAAAGACAGAGACAGACTGCATAGGTCCAAAACTGCCGACGACACTTCCGTTAAGCTAGTTGCCAGTCTGCCGGTACTCAGGCACTTTCGCAGCCCCTGATACTCACTTCTACAGATTCGCAGGCCTCTGCTGAGACCCATTCGGAGTCTGGTATGCCGCAAGATGCTTCTTCGACTATGGATCCTGCGGATGTCTCTACTTTGGATGAGTCCGGAGCAGCTGTGTAGGCACCAGCTTCTGAGGGTGTATTCCGACCTTCTGATGTTCGTATTAAACAGACAACTTCGGTTTTGATTAAAACTACTGAGTTTCTCAGGCCCAGAGTTCGCACTACGCCTAGAAAACTGACAACCAAAGCACATGCTCAAGCTCCCATGCCACAGAAACAAATGCTTAAAATGGCTGAAGACCTTATTACTCTAATTAGGGGAAAGCCAGCCTTCCCCTGCTAAAAGACAGAATGGAATTTCCTTCTGATTCTACAGACCATGAGCCCGCTGACTCAGATCATATGATTACCAGGACATACCATTATCTACCTATGAGGATTCTTATGCAGAGGATTCCATTCCCTATGCCTCCCCTCCAGAAAATTTTTTTTTGGCGAATCCTTGCATACCTTGAGAGCATTTCTGTTGGGAATGCCAAGACTATCCTCAGTCCAAAAAAAGACACTGAGAATTTTTAGACTTGCCCCAGCACAGACCTCTAGCTATCCCCCCTGTCCTGGATATTGTGGATGCTGTCTTCATGGAGTCCAGACTTACTCCTGACACCTTACCACCAGCTCCTAGAACACCTGACAGGTACTACAGAGTACCTGACTCTCACAAATTTCTCTCTAAGAATCGTACTGCGGGTCCAGGGACCATTTTTCATGGACATAAAGGCTACTACAGCTAAAAACCCTACCCCTTTGGACAGAGATTCTAGAGCTTTAGACCGATGGGGTAAGAAGGTATATACCTCTACAACTCTTGCCATCAGGGCTTTGAATTGCCAGTTTCACGTGTTGAAGTACCAGCAACATATTATGGAACTAATTAAACAAAAAGTGTTGCCACTGCCAGATTGTGCAGAAAATAAAGATTTACAACAGTTAATGCATTCTGCAAAACAAATTAGTAAACATACTTTGCAGTGTGGGTCTGATGTCTTAGAAGCATCTTATGGGGCTGCTTTCACTGAGTCTGTGCTGAGAAGGCACACTTGGCTGAAGGAACAAATCTTGCCAGACCATATCGAAGCAAAATTACTAGATGCTCCATTAAATCAAGATTGTTTGGCACAAAAGCAGAAGAACTTCTGAAAAAGATGTAGGAAAAAGCTAAACCTATGCAAAATGTTCAAGATTTCTTACAGGCGCAGCCACCTAGATTCACTAGGCATTGGCCTTCTCAAAATTGTTCCTTTGCAGCTCTCCCAGGACTTCTCAGTCCAAACCCAGGGGGAAACAAACCACCGAGGCTACAGTCTCAGGGTATGCAGAGATCTAAACAATGCTCCCACCTCAAAAACAGGGAGTGATAAGCCACCCCCTATGGAAAAAGTTCACAGTGACTTTTTAATCATCCTTCCCAGCCATGTCCCAGTAATTGCACCCCTAGGAGGAAAACTCGCCCTTCATGCAAAATACTGGATGTCCATTACTCAGGACCGATGGGTTCTAAACATCGTATCCCAGGGATACAGATTCTACTTCCACTCTCTGCCAACCCCAAGCGGGTTGCCAGACCTTCCTCCAAACCAGTG
This sequence comes from Protopterus annectens, assembly GCF_019279795.1. Lineage (NCBI taxonomy): Eukaryota > Metazoa > Chordata > Ceratodontiformes > Protopteridae > Protopterus > Protopterus annectens. The sequence continues at coordinate 579,534,818 of NC_056747.1, read as the reverse complement.
GGCAGAGGCTCAAAAACAAGTACTTTCCCTTCTCAATATCAGAGCTATTCAACCTGTCCCACTAGAACAAAGGGGACAGGGTTTTTACTCCAGACTGTTCCTGGTGCCCCGAAAAGAGGGCTGTTGGCGTCCTATCCTGGATAGTTCTATTCTCAAAACCTTTCTTGTGGTACCAAAATTTAAAATGCTTACACTGCAATAGCTCCTTCCTATGTTAGCCAAGGATGCCTCGTTAGTCACCCTAGACTTAAAAGAAGCTTATCTGCACATCCAGTCTTGCAGGAAATATCTACGTTTCAGGGCAAGCTGTATGCACTATCAGTTCTCTGCACTTCTTTTTGGCTTATCTACTGCACCCAGAGTATTCACAAAGTGCCTGGCTCCAGCCATTGCGATCAGCAGGCAGAGAAGTATTCAAATTTACCCGTATTTGGACGATTGCCTGATTCAGATGGACAGTCAGGAATTGCTACTTTAGTACCTGGCATTTGTAAAGAGACTCCTAACCTCTCTGGGGTACACCATCAATGAAAAGAAATTACAACTGTTGCCCAGTCAAAAGATTGTATTTCTGGGAGCAAGCTTGAACACAACTTCCCAGATGGCATTCCTCACTCCAGAAAAACAGGTCTATTTGACACTACTGGCCACCAAAGCCCAGCTATCTGCAAGGCAAATACTACAAGCCCTAGGGTTCATGGCCTCATGCATTCTGTTAATTCCATATGCAAGACTGCATATGAGGAAACTTCAATGGTACTTAAAAAGTCTCTGGTGCCAACATTCTCAGGACCTGGAAACAGTGATTCCTATCATACCTTGTCTAGGGCCAGAGTTCCTGTGGTGGGCAGAGGCATGCAACCTCAACAAGGGACTTCCTTTCACTCAACCCCCCGCCACCCAAATCCTGACAAGAGACGCATCAGACTATGCATGGGGGGGGCTCACATGAAATGCAAATGCATTCAAGGCAAATGGAGCCCAAGACAAATCCCCCTGTATGTCAATCAAAAAGAGATGCTAGCTGTACAGAATGCTCTGACAGCTTTCAAGTACTTTATCCTTCCAGGACAGCTTCTGATAAAGACAGACACCACAGTCATGTGGTGCATAAACAAGCAGGGGGAAACTCATTCATACCCACTCTGCAGGTTAGCCATGGCCCTGTGAAACACAGCCTTGTGCACCTGCAAGCTCAATTCCTTCCAGGCAACCAAAATTCACTGGCAGACTTGAGCAGAAATCTACTAGACGCACACAAGTGGAAACTGGAAACCAACTCCTTCAAACTTCTAATCCAGAGGTTGGGGACACCAGAGGTGGACCTCTTTGCCTCCCCCCAAAACCATCAATTGAGCAAATTTTGCCCCAGAAATCCTCACAGCAGAGCATGGAAGGTGGATGCCCTATCCTTTTCATGGAACAGCCTCTCAATTTATACCTTTCCTTGTCTGCCCCTCCTCTCAAAAGTACTACTCAAGGTCAAACAGGACAGACCAAGGACAATCCTTATTGCCCCAGACTGGCCACGCCAGCACTGGTACCCACTTCTCCGCAGTCTGACAGCAGTGCTTCCCTGGCACCTACATTAGACCCCCCCTCCCTGCTGTCCCAGCAGGAGGGACAGATTGTGCATCCACAGCTGCAAATCCTAAACCTTGCAGCCTGGCTTATCCCCCGAGTACACCACCTGCAACCCTCAGCAAACGTGTTGGACGTCATCATTGAAGTCAGAAGGCCTAGTACTAGGAATTCCTATTCTGAAAAGTGGAAAAGATATTGTTCCTGGAGTCAGTCTCAAGGAAAGGACACAGCAGCGCCCACCTTACCTCAAATCCAGGATTACCAAGCAGAGCTGCTCCACAAAGGCCTATCCTTCTCATCCATTAAGATTCATGCCTCTGCCATCTCAGCTCATTATAATACTGAGCCTCCTCTCTTTTTTCACCCCCTCAACAAACAGTTCCTGAGAGGAGCCAACAATTTAAGGCCCCCCCTAGGAGAGCTCCCACCCCAGCCTGGGATCTTAACTTTGTACTGGAGAAGCTCACTCTTCCCTCTTTTGAACCTGCTGCTTCAGCAGAGATAAAATTCCTCTCTTGGAAAACACCCTTACTTCTAGCCATCACTTCAGCAAGAAGAATGTCTGAGTTACAGGCACTAATGGCTGTGAAACCCTTCATTATTTTCCACATTGACAGGGTTTCCCTCAGGACTAATCCATTATTTATGCCAAAGGTGGTATCCAGTATGGCTTTAAACCAATCCATTCATTTGCCAACCTTTTTCCCTAATCCTCAGAATAAAGGGGAAAGGATCCTGCACTCCTTGGATGTGCACAGACAGCTTAGGTTCTACTTTGACAGGACAAAACCTTTCAGAAAATCTGACCAGCTGCTAGTCAGCTTTGCTACAGGGGCAGAGAGCAAGGCCATTTCAAAGCAAACCATTTCCAAACAGATAGCATACTGCATCCATTTCTGCTACAAACACCATGGAAAACCTACCCCACAGGCGATCAGAAGTCATTCCACTAGGGCTACCTCAACGTCTACAGCATTTCTCAGGGGAGTCCCCACCAGGGACATCTTGGAAGCTGCAACCTGGAGTTCAGTACACACCTTCACCAAGCATAACCTTTCTTTTCTAAACCCAGAGCTGTACTTGCTACAGCAGTCTTACAAGGCCTGCTAGCCAGCCCTAACACTTCTTGACTGCCTCCACCCTTCCTCAGCTTTGGGAATCAACCCAAGTGTGATAACTGCAACAGTGAAACACGAAGAACCATAGTACAGTTCTGTACACTTACCATAAATGTAGATGCTCGAGTGTATTCACTGTTGCAGTCCTGGTTCCCCTCCCTCCAGCCCCCCTGGTTCTTTCTATTCTTTCTACCTATCTGTTTTTTGGCCATATTTTATGGCAGGGGTATTTACTTTTTACTGGAGGTGTTCCGCACCATGTAATTTTTTGTGTGCTCCTGACATTTGGGGCAAGAAAAACTGATGTAAAGGTGTCGGCTGCATGTTTTATACCCCTAACATCATGGAAGAGGCGACAGCACCCGATGCAGACATCTCAAGACTGTGGTATTCGGGCTGACTGAGGGCTACCTTCAGGCAGATAACCCAAGTGTGATGACTGCAACAGTGATTACACTTGAACATCTACATTTATGGTATGTGTACACAACTGTACTTTCTCTGCACTTCCATTTGGCTTATCCACTGCTTCCAGAGTCTTCACAAAATGCCTGGCTCCAGCCATTGTCTATTGCAATCAGAGAAAGATTCAAATTTACCCATACTTGGACGATTGCCTGATTCAGGCTGACAGGAAAATCTGTTGCACCTGACATTTGTAAACAACCTTCTAACCTCCCTGGAGTACATTATCAATGAAAAGAAATCAAAACTAGTCCCAAGTCAAAAGATTGTATTCCTGGGAGCAAGCTTGGACACAGCATCCCAGATGGCATTCCTTACTCCAGAAAAAACAAGACTATCTGACAGGCTACTTCACTCAAATGGCCACCAAAACCCAGCTATCCGCAAGGAAAATCCTGCAGGCCCTAGGGTTCATGGCCTCTTGCATTCTATTAATTCCATATGCCAGACTGCATATGAGGAAACTTCAATGGTACTTAAAAAGTCTTTGGTGCCAACATTCTCAGGACCTGGAAACCATCATACCTTGTCTAAGGACAGAGTTTCTTTGGTGGGCAGCAGCATGCAACACAAGGGACTTCCCTTTACTCAACCCCATGCCACCCAGACCCTAACCACAGGTGCATCACGCTATTCCTGGGGGCACATCTGGACAAGTGCATTCAGGGCCACTGGAGCCTAAGTCAAATTCATCTGCACATCAACTAAAAAGAGGTGCAAGCTGTTCAGCATGCTCTGACAGCTTTCCGATCCCTACTTTCATCAGGACCCCTGCTTATAAAAACAGACAAAACCACAGTTATGTGGTACATCAACAAGTAGGGGGAACGCACTCTTACCCACTCTGCAGGCTAGCCATGGCCATGTGGAACATGGCCTTGGACATGCATATTCATCTGCAAGCTCAATTCCTGCCAGGCAAACAAAACTCTGCCAGACATGAGTGGCAATTAGACCCCAGCACCTTCAGCCTTCTAACCCAGAAATGATGGCCCCCAGAGGTGGATCTTTTTGCCTCCCCCTACAATCACCAGCTAAGCAAATATTGCACCAGGACACCTCACAGCAGGGCCTGGAAAATGGATGCCTTATACTTCCAGTGGGTAAACCTCTCAATCTATGCATTTTCTCCTCTGCCTCTTCTCACAAGAATATTACTCAAGATAAGACAGGATAGACCAAGGGCAATCCTGATTGCCCCGGACTGGCCACGGCAGCACTGGTACCCACTACTGTGCCAACTTGGCACCTACCCCAGATCCCAGCCCTCCTCACTCAGCAGGAGGGACAGTTCTTGCATCCGCAACTGCAAACCTTGAATCTTGCAGCCTGGCTTGTTCCTTGAATTTTCCCCCAATGACCAGCCTAAGGAAGCAGGTGTTGGACGTCAATCACGAAGCCAGAAGAGCCAGTACAAGGAAATCCTATGCTGATAAGTGGAAAAGGTATTGTTCCTGGATTCAGTCTAAAGGAGAGGAGACGACTCACTGCCGTCCTTACCTCTAATCCTGGATTACCTAGCAGATCTACTCCACAGAGGTCTATCCTTCTCCTCTATTAAGATCCATGCCTCTGCCATCTCGGCTCATTACAACACTGAGTCACCTCTCTTCTCTCACCCTCTCATCAAACAGTTCCTGAGAGGGGCAAACAACTTAAGGCCACCAAGGAGAGTACCCACCCCTGCTTGGGACCTTAACTTGGTACTGGAAAAGCTCATGCTACCCCCACTTTGAGCCTGCAGCATCAGCAAAGTTAAAATTCCTCTCATGGAAAACAGCCTTGCTTCTGGCCATCACTTCAGCTAGAAGAGTGTTTGAGCTACAAGCACTTATGGCTGTGGCACCCTTCATTATTTTTCATGCTGACAGGGTCTCCCTCAGGACTAACCCTTCCTTTATGCCTAAAGTGGTGTCCAGTGTGCCTCTCAACCAATCTATCTGTTTGCCAACCATCTTCCCTAATCCTCAAAATAAAGGGAGAAAGGATCCTGCACTCCCTTGGACATGCACAGACAGCTCAGATTCTACCTTGATAGGACTAAGCCCTTCAGGAAATCTGACCAGTTACTAGTCAGTTTTGCACTGGCAGAAGGCAAGACCATTTCAAAACAAACAATTTCCAAATTGGTAGCGCACTGTATCCATTTCTGCTACAAGTACCATGGGAAACAAACCCCTCAGGGGATCAGAATGCATTCCACTAGGGCAAATTCTCCCTCTACAACATTCCTCAGGGGAGTCCCTACCTGGGGCATTCTGGAAGCGGCTACCTGGAGTTCTGTACACACCTTTACCAAGCATTACTACCTGCCTATCTTTTCCAAATCCAGGGCGAGTTTTGTAACAGCAGTCCTGCAGGGTATATTAGCCAGCCCCAGCTCTTCTTGACTGCCTCCACTTTTTCTTCAGCTTTGGGAATCAACCCAGTGAAACACGAAGAACATAGTACAGTTCTGTACACTTACCATAAATGTAGATGTTCGAGTGTATTCACTGTTGCAGTCCTGGTTTCCTACCCTCCAGCCCCCTTGTCTCTCTCTCTCTCCTCTCTGTCTATTACTCAGCCCTTATACGGCTATTGGTATTTACTTTTTAATGGTGGTGTTTTTCCCACCATAACTTGGCTCCCTATTTGGGGGGGGGGGGCTCCTGACATTTTGGGTAAGAAAAACTGATGTAATGGTGTCGGCTGCCTGTTTTTATACCCCTGACAACCTGACATCAGTTCTGAAGTGATCGCAATTAATGCCGAAATACTAAGTCTCTGGTATTCGGGCTGACTAAGGGCTACCTGCAGGCAGATAACCCCAAGTGTGATGACTGCAACAGTGAATACACTCGAATATCTTTATTTATGGTAAGTGTACACAACTGTACTTTGTCTCTCCCTTGGATGGGTCCAGAGCCACTGAGCAGGTACCAGCTTCCGAGGAAGTACTTTGCACTACCAATTCTCGACAGAAACCATTGACTTCTTTCTCTTCTGCTGTCCTTTCGAAAACTACCAAGATGTTATGTGATCCTATCTCGCCTACATTCTGAATGATGGGTTCGGAGCCGATCCCTCGGCTCCGACTCGGCACGCTTATGCCAAAGAGCGAAGTCTCTTATTGGCTGAGCTTACTATATCCCAGGATGCACCACCAACAGTCCCCCAGATCTCGTTTGCCGCTTAACTGCAAGGACGTGGTCTCGAGCTGGCTGGGCTGAGTAGCTTTATTAACTACTTTTTCTGTCAGTTTTTGTGCTTGTATTTCACAAAAGCCGTTTTAACGGCTATTGCTATTGCTATTGTGTTCGATTGAGTACTGGAATTTCTTGTGTGTGATTGGGTAGAGTTTGTTTTGGCCCCCCTTTCAATCCAGGGCCTTTTCGGTCAAACTTTATAACTGAACTTTTTAGTGTTTTAAAGTTCCCGGTTATTACACCTAAGGTTGTGTTTTACACAGTTTCTGTAAGCCTTCGGTTTTTTGTCATAAGCGATTCTACAGTGGTTAAATTTCCTGTCAGAAATTGTTAACATTATGTCTCAAGCCCCTAGGCCTTCGGGTTTTAAAAAATGTACTAAATGTGCTTTTAAGATGTCTGTTACTGATGACCATCTACTTTGTGTTTATTGTTTAGGGGCAAAGCACTTGCAGGAGTCATGCAGCGTATGTCACGCTTTTTCCTCTAGGGTCCTCCAGGAGAGGAAAAATAAATTAATTCTTAAAGGGTTGATTAAACCCTCTTTTGAAGAAGCCTTATCTTCCGCTCCGACTCCTGCCAAAAAGAAAAGGGCTTCGGCTCCGACCAGTCCGTCGGATCCGACTGCCAAGAGACCTAGGCAGGCCTCTCCTTCGGCTCCAAAGACTTGGGCCGAGGTCGGAACGGTCTGCCTCGATGCCACCAGTATCGACTCCTCGGAGCCGATGGCTGGGGCATCGAGGCGGGTCACCTTCGGCTCCACTGCTCTCGAGCCGACAAGGTCGCCGCTCAGACACTTCCTCCTCGGCGCCGAAGTCTACCTCGGCACCGATGGAATCTGGTGTGTGTGTTTCCTCGGCGCCGATTCTCATCGAGTCGCCTGAGCCGGTCCCCTAGTCCCTTGGGGCCGAGGGAGGTCTTCTCGAACCCGTTCTGTTTCCTCTCGGTCTTGAGAATGTCGGATTCTGATATAGACAGGGTGCTCCAAAGACTTTTCCAGTCCCCAGTCTTCCAAAATTTGTTTGCTCCGACCCAGTTGGCTTGAGCCGATGGCCATGACCCATCCCATTGCTATTCCTCCTCCGACTGCTTCGCTCCGTCGAGCAGGTGCTCTTGGAGCCGGTGGAGATCTCAGGGTCGGCTCCGACCCTTACTCCAACCCGGCCCTCGGGTCCGAGTTTGTCCGGACTTCTTGGCTGGACCCGAGGGTGATGTTTGGGACCGATGCTTTCGGTTCCAGCCTCCCTCTCGGTGCTTGCTGCGGGACTTCCGTCTACTATCATGGCCCGAGACTGGACGCTCCCAGGATTCTGGAGGTCCAGCTTTCAGAGCCATGAGGAGTGCCTTGGCCAAATCCTCTTGCCATCTCTCCGGTTTTACCAGCACCTTCCCTGGGCGTGGAGACTGGGTCTTTGGTAGTTCCCTGTCTGTGGCCAGCGGAGCCCGAGGCCTGAGGTTACCCCAGTGGGGTTCCCTCTTCCTGAGGGTTTTTCGAGTCATCTCCAGAGGAACCCCCAAGGAAGAGATCGTGCAAGAGGAAGCACGTGGACTCCCGAGTCTGTCACATCGGACACGGATATGGATGATGCAGAGGGTCCCTAAGTCGTCCTCGGATGATGTCTCCTTTGCAGACATCTTAGAGATCCTCAAACAACGAGGCGGCTGGATGTCCAAACCCCCTCTGCGGACGAATCAGTGCTCCTCAAGGCCTTTGGGGCTCAGCCCTCCGCCTCCTGGGTATCTCCGCCCTTCGACGAGCTTCTGGATTTAGTTTGTCGGCGGGGAACACCCGGATACTGTGGAACCAGTCCCTTCTCGTCCAAACAAATTCTTATCTGCTCCCCGAGAAGGAGTTCCTTACTAAAGGCGTGGCTGTAGATGCCATGGTGGTGGCATCTGCTACACAGCAGGACGTGGCAGAGGCTTCAACGTCCATCCATCCTCCTAATAAGGAGTCTAGGAGTATGGATAGGTACGGAAGCGCACCCTGACTTCAGCGGCCTTTACCTTAAGGTCTCTGAATTATTTGGCACATTTTACTAGGCTTCAGAGGGATCTGGTCAAGGAGTTGTCAGACTCCTCTCGGTAACCTACCTGAGCAGCTAGCCCAGTCCGTTAGCCCTCAGTTGGCTATCCTGACGACAATTGCTAACTCGTCCATGAGGCTCATATCCTATGCGGCCGAAGGCGAGTAGAGCTGCAGGCACAGGCGTGGCTCGTGTAGACAGGCCTGGCTCCGCTTGTGTCAGTTTGGAGGCCTTCAAGTCTTCCTTCGCCGACGCTCCCTTTGATGGGTCCTCATTGTTTGGACCCAAGGTGAAAGACACCCTTACCCGCTGTGAGCAAGAGGGAAAACGTTATCTGCCGTAGGGGCCCGTTATTCCACTCCTTCGGCCTTACCCCAAGGCCAAGGAGGGGAAAATGTGGTTCCGAAATCTCGCAAGTTTTTCTCCCAACAGCAGGAAGATTCCCGTCCAGAGGCAGAGGGCGGGAAATTTTTCAGGGAGACGCCGTCCCAGAGGCGCAGAGGGCCCGCAATTCTGGAGACCGCGAGTCCTTTCGTGGCTCTTCAGCCTCCCACACGACATGAGGGATTGCCCGGCTGTGCTGCTCGAGCCAGTCGGGTGTCGTTGCCAAGCACCTAAAAGCCTGGGAGTCAATCACTCAGGACAGATGGGTGCTTCGGATAATTGCCGGAGGTTACACCATCCCATTCAAATACTCACCCCCTCCGTCCAAGAGAATCCCGGACCCACCACCCAGTCAAAGGGAAATAGCAGCCGCAGAAGCTTCAAAGCTGCTACAAAAAGGAGTCATCCAACCGGTCCCCACAGACCAAATCGGATCAGGAAATTACTCCAGGTTCTTTTTAGTGCCAAAAAAGACAGGGGACCTGAGACCAATATTGGATCTCAGCAGACTGAACCTATCCGTTACAAAATCCAAATTCCGAATGGTCACGTTGCAATCCATTCTCCCGTTGTTGGAGAAGGATGTTTGGATGTGCTCCATAGACCTCAAGGACGCCTATTATCACATACCGATACATCAGGCGTCCAGAAGGTATCTGCGCTTCAGCCTGGGAGCCAGTCATTACCAATTTTGTGCTCTGCCCTTTGGTCTCACCACAGCCCCCAGGGTGTTCACCAAGTGTTTGGCAGTAGTGACGGCTCACCTGAGGAGCCTTGGATTCCAAGTGTTTCCCTATCTCGACGACTGGCTCCTGACTGCCACCACCAGGCATCTACTTATGGACAACCTCAAAGCCACCATCTCCCTGGGTGTTTCCCTGGGGATTACATTCAATTGGTCAAAGTCTGTCTTGCTGCCCTCTCAGCGCATAAAGTTTATAGGAGCAGAGATAGACTCAAGATTGATGCGTGTCTTTCTTCCTACCGAAAGGATCCGAACCTTACAGGGCCAAGTTCAAGCTCTGATCTCGAGATCCAAAGCCCCAGCCAGGATGGTCCTACAGGTTCTAGGCTCAATGTCTGCCACGGTACTTTTAGTTCCTCTAGCAAGGTTACACATGAGGATTCTTCAGTGGCTCTTATCAACTCAATGGACCTTTCAAGATCTCCCCCTCAATCATCACATCATGATTACGGAAATATGCAAAAGAGACCTGCGCTGGTGGCTTCAGACGTCCAACTTGGATCAGGGAAAACCCTTTGTTCTCCCCCCTCCAGCGGTTACCCTGACGACAGATGCCTCCCAGATAGGGTGGGGGGGGCATTGTCTGGGCAGGCTAGTTCAGGGCTCCTGGCTTCCGGACGAAGCTCTTCTCCACATCAACGTGTTGGAAATGAGGGCTGTACTTCTATCCCTACAGGCCTTACACAAGTTTCTTCCTCAGGGCATCATCGCCATCCACACAGACAACATGTCGGTGGTTTGGTATCTGAACAAACAAGGAGGGACCAGATCGTATCCCCTTTGCAGAGAGGCCATGAGAGTGTGGGAATGGGCTGTAGCTACCAACCGCTTCTTGGTAGCGACCCACATCCCGGAAAGTCAAATGTATTGGCGGACAAATTAAGCAGGACAATTCTCTCTCCTCACGAATGGTCTCTAAACCGCACAGTAGCAGCCCAGGTTTTCAAGAGATGGGGAACGCCGTGCTGCGACCTATTTGCGACTCCACAAAACACCAAGTGCCAAAGGTTCTTCTCCTTGATTCCACATCAGGAAGTACCGCCATGGATGCTCTAGCTCAACCCTGGCCAACAGGGTTGCTTTATGCTTTTCCTCCAATCCCACTCCTTCCCAAAGTCATTCAAAAAGCTTCTCAGCTAAGATCTTCAATGATTCTGATTGCCCCATACTGGCCTCGTCAGATATGGTTTCCTTACCTGAAAAAGCATGCAGTGGACGATCCGTGGACCTTAGACCTGATCCCGGATTTGCTAATCCATCAGTCGGGACATTGGCATCAGTCCCTTCAATCTCTGAAATTGACAGCTTGGCTCCTCCACTTCCGACCTTAGTCAGAAGCCACACACTAGACCCGAAGTTGTTCACATTTTGTCTTCAGCCCATAAACCCACCACTAACAAATTGTACCTCAGTAAGTGGAAGAGGTTTGCTATCTGGGCTCAACTCAAGGGCTTAGACCCTATCACTGCTCCTGTCCCAGAGGTTTTGAAATTCTTAACATCCCTATTTAATCAGGGATCTTCTGTCTCAACTATTAAAGTTCAACTAGCTGCTATCTCTAAATTCCATGAATCCACGGATCCTCCTTTGATGAGCAGCAGGCTATGCAAGACATTCATTAAAGGTGCGAGTCTGTTAAGACCACCAGTTTTTCATCCTGCACCTCCGTGGGATCTTGATTTAGTGCTTCGCGCATTAACATCTCCCCCTTTTGAACCGGCTGCTACATGCAAATTAAAATATCTGTCATGGAAAACGGCATTCTTAGTGGCTATTACTTCAGCAAGAAGAGTCTCAGAGCTTCAAGCCCTGTCTATTAAACCACCATATCTGATTTTCCACAAAGATAGAGTATCTCTTAGGCCTAATCCATCCTTTGTCCCAAAGGTCTGCTCTAGTTTCTGTCTTCAACAATCTCTAGAACTACCAGTTTTCTTTCCAAAATTCTCTAATGAGGCAGAATACACTCTCCATAAATTGGATGTTCACAGGCAATTACGCTTCTATTTAGACAGGACCCAGCAACTTCGTAAGTCAGACCAGTTGTTTGTGTCCTTCTCAGATAATAAATTGGGCCAAACCATCACAAAAGCTACAATCTCAAAATGGATCAGAGATTGCATAACTCAGGCCTATTCTTCTTCAAATAAGCAACTCGCATCATCTATCAAAGCTCATTCTACCAGAGCTATGGCTACTTCTATAGCTTTTCATTCCAAGCTCGCTATTTCGAAATTTGTGCTGCGGCTACTTGGTCCAACCCGCACACTTTCATTTCCCACTACAAATTGGATGTGGCATCTAAAGGACGAGCTTCATTTGGTTCCACGGTACTCAGGAGTGTTTTCCAGTGAGCCACCCAGGATTCAGGTGCTAGGGACGCTGTCCCATCATTCAGAATGTAGGCGAGATAGGATCACATAACATCTTTTAGTTATGTACTCACCATAACTTCAGATGTTTGGGATCCATCTCGCCTACATTCCTGATACCCACCTCCTTCCCCTGCCTTGCAGATCAGAAGAGATAGAACGGTTTTGAGCTCCACTGTTTTTATCTTGTTTCATCTGACGATGTTATATAAGCAGGGTATGCATGTGTGCATGTATGCGGACAAACTAGATCTGGGGGACTGTTGGTGGTGCATCCTGGGATATAGTAAGCTCAGCCAATAAGAGACTTCGCTCTTTGGCATAAGCGTGCCGAGTCGGAGCCGAGGGATCGGCTCCGAACCCATCATTCAGAATGTAGGCGAGATGGATCCCAAACATCTGAAGTTATGGTGAGTACATAACTAAAAGTTTCTTAGGCCAAGGGTACGAATCACACCCAAGAAACTGATGACCCAGTCTCAGGCACCTGCTTCCTTGCCTCAGTCTCAAATGCTTAAATTGGTGGAAGACCTTATCATGCTGATCAGGGGAAGCCAAGCTAACCCTTCCAAAAGAAAAATAGATCTGTCCCCAGTAGTTTTGTCTGAACAGGAATCTGATGACTCTGATGCAACCCCTCTCTGCTTGTGAGAATTCTGATGCAGAGGAATTCCATTCCTTCAGCCTCTCCACCCGAGGACTTTTCCTTTGGGGAAACCTTTCATACCTTAAGGAAGCATTTCCAGTGGGAATGTCAGTACTACCCTCAGTCTAAAAAGAGACTCAGAGAATTCTTAGATCTTCCACAGCACAGACCCCTGGCCATTCCCCCAGTCCTGGATGTTGTGGACAATGTTTTCCTGGAATCCAGTTTGACTCCTGACACCCACCCTCCTGCACCCAGAAAACCTGACAGGTATTACAGAGTCCCTGACTCTCACAAATGTCTTTTCAAAAATCCTACTCATGACCCTGAGGTAATTTCTCAAGGGCCTAAAGGAATTAAAGCAACCTCTGCTAAGAATCCCACCCCCCCAGATAGGGATTCCCAATCACTAGACAGATGGGGTAAAAAAGTATACACCTCTGCTACTCTTGCTATCAGAGGACTAAATTGCCAGTTCCATATGCTAAAATTTCAGCAACATACCATGGAACTCCTCAAACAAAAAGAGTCTTCCTTTTCTGCTTGTGCAGAATCTAAAGAGTTACAAGAGTTAATGAATTCTGCAAGTCAAGTGACTAAGCATACCTTACACTGTGGTTTTGATGCCCTAGAAGCTTCTTGCAGGGTAGCAATCACCGGTTCTGTCTTTAGAAGGCATGCATGGCTTAAGGAACAGCCCTTGCCAGACCATGTTAAATCTAAATCATTGGATGCACCCTTGCACAAAGACAACTTATTTGGCCCAAAGGCAGAGGAGGTCTTAAAAAAGATGGAAGAAAAAGCTAAATCTATGCAGACAGTTAAGGATTTCTTATAGGTCCAGCCACCCATGTTCAGCAGGCATTGCCCACTCCAAGCACTGGTCCTTTCCTGCTCCCACCAGGTCAGTTCAGCTCAGACCCCGGGGAAGCAGACTCCCCCCCCCCCCCCAGCCACAGGGAATGCAGAGATCAAAACAATGGAATTCCTCCACTTCCAAACCAGGGAGTTCTAAGCCACCCCCTCATGGTAAGGACCACACAATGACTCACCTCCCCCACCCCCTCCCTCTGCCCACCTTCACTTACCCCTAGGAGGAAATCTCTCCTTTCACGCAAGCACGTGGGCCACCATTACCAATGACCACTGGGTTCTCAAAATAGTGTCCCAGGGATACAGATTTTCTTTCCACACTCTTCCAACCCCAAAGTGTTCCCAGATCTACCTCCAAACCTGTGGGTAGAGGCGAAAAAAGCAAGTCCTTCCCCTGCTCTCTATGACGGCAATAGAGAACGTTCCTGCAAAACAGGCCAAGGTTTCTACTCCAGACTTTTTCTGGTACCCAGAAAAGAGGGCACATGATGCCCCATCCTCAATCTATCCATTCTAAATAGTTTCCTGGTGATACCAAAATTCAAAATGCTCGCCCTCCAGCAACTGCTACCCGTGCTCTCCAAGGATGCTTGGCTAGCCACCCTAGACATAAAAGAGGCCTACCTCCACATTCCTATCAGGGAATCATGCAGGAAATATTTACATTTCAGGGCAAGATCTCTGCACTTTCAGTCCTCTGCACTTCCCTTTGGCTTATCTACTGCTCCCAGAGTTTTCACAAAATGCCTTGCTCCTGCCATTGCCTTTTGCAGACAAAGGAATATCCAAATTTACCCATACTTAGAAGACTGCCTAGTTCAGGCAGACAGTCAGGAAAAGCTCCTCAAGCACCTGGCCTTTGTAAAGTCCCTACTGACCTACCTAGGGTACACCATCAATGAAAAGAAATCCAAACTAATACCCTCCCAAAGGATTATATTCCTGGGAGCAAGCCTGGACAACAGCATCCCAGATGGCATTCCTTACACCAGAAAAGCAAACTTACCCTGACAGCCTAGTTCTCTCAACTAGCCACCAGACCCCAGTTATCTGCAAGCTCTGGGGTTCATGGCATCTTGCATTCTACTCATTCCATATGCCAGACTGCATATGAGGAAACTTCAATGGTACCTAAAAAGCCTTTGGTGTCAACACTCTCAAGACCTGAAAACTCTTATACCAGTGATACCTTCTTTTTTCTTTGGTGGGCAGCAGCATGCTCCCACAATAAGAGACTATTTCACACACACACACACACACCCCCGCCATCCAGAACCACACCACAGATGCATCAGTCTATGCCTGGGGTGCACACCTGGACACCAGGTGCATACAGGGCCAATGGAGCCCACAGCAAATCCATCTGCACATCATCCAAAAAGAAATGTTAGCTGACAGCTTTCAGGCCCCTTCTCTCCCCTGGGGCTCTCCTGATAAAAACAGACACCACCATTGGGATGTGTTATATCAACAAGCAGGCAGGGACTCACTCCTACTCTCTGTGCAGACTGGCCATGACCCTTTGGCACACAGCCTCTGCCATGCAACTCCACCTGTTAGCACAATTCCTGCCAGGTTCTCTAAACTGTGGCAGACCACTTAGGCAGAAATCTTCTGGACCCACACGAAGCACAATTCCTGCCAGGTTCTCTAAACTGTGGCACACCACTTAGGCAGAAATCTTCTGGATCCACACGAGTGGCAGCTAGACAAAAGAACCTTCACCCTAATAACTCAAATGGGGCACCCCGAAGGTCGACCTCTTTGCCTCCCACACCAACCATCAGCTCAGCAAGTTCTGCACCAGGGAGCAACACTGCATGGCTTGGAAAGTGGATGCCCTATCCTTCCCCTGCGTCCATCTGTCTGTCTATGCATTTCCTCCACTACCACTCATCACCAGGGTTCTGCTCAAAATAAGAGAGGAAAAAACAAATGACAATTCTTATTGCTCCAGACTGGCCTCGCCAGCACTGGTACCTACTGCCACCATGGCATCTCACTCAGACCCCAGCCCTCCTGACCCAGAGGGAAGGAGAATTCATGCATCCCCAATTGCAGACCCTCAATTTGGCGGCCTGACTTATTCCCTGACCACTGATCAATCTGCCAACCTCAGTAAACAGGTTCTAGATGTTATACATGAGGCCAGATGCCCTAGCACTAGAAAGTCTTATGCTGACAAATGGAAAAGGTTCTGCACCTGGATTCAGGCTAAGGGAACCGATATGGCACAGCCCTCCCTACCTCTCTTCCTGGATTACCTAGCTGACCTGCTACACAGTGGTCTCTCCTTTTCCTCTATTAAAATTCATGCCTCTGCTATCTCTGCTCATTTCCACACTGAGCAGCCCCTTTTCTGTCACCCTCTGATCCAACAATTCATAAGAGGGGCTAGCAACTTGAGGCCACCCAGAAGAGCACCTACCCCAGCTTGGGACCTTAACTTTGTGTTGGAAAAGCTCATCCTGCCCCCCTTTGAACCAGCATCTTCAGCATAGTTAAAATTTCTCTCCTGGAAGACCGCTTTTCTTCTGGCCATCACTTCAGCCAGAAGAGTCTTCGAGCTACAAGCACTCATGGCTGAGGAGCCCTTCATCATCTTCCATGCTGACAGGGTTTCCCTCAGGACTAACCCATCCTTCATGCCCAAAATGGTGTCCAGTGTGTGTGGCGCTTAACCAATCCATTCATTTGCCCACCTTTTTCCATAAACCACAAAACAAGGAGGAAAGGATCCTGCACTCTCTAGATGTGCACAGATAGCTCAGATTCTATCTAGACAGGACTAAATAATTCACAAAGCCTGATCAATTACTGGTTAGCTTTGATGCAGGGGCAGAAGGCAAAGCCACCTCCAAACAAACAATTTCCAAATGGATAGCACACTGCATCCATTTCTGTTACAAGCAACATGGAAAACTACCTCCTAAGGGGGGCAGAACTCACTCCACCAGAGCTGCCTCCACCTCTGCAGCTTTCCTCAGAGGAGTCCCCACCAGGGACATCCTGGAGACAGCCAGCTGGACATCTGTTCACACTTTCACCAAGCATTACCACCTGCCTATATTTTCCAAATCCAGGGCAGGCTTTGCCACTGCAGTCTTGCAGGGCATCCTAGCCAGCCCCTAGCCTCCTTGACTGCCTCCACCCTTTCCTCATCTTTGGGAATCAACCCAAATGTGATGACTGCAACAGTGAAACATGAAGAACATAGTACAGTTGTATACACTTACCATAAATGTAGATGTTTGAGTGTAGTCACTGTTGCAGTCCTGGTTTCCCTCCCTCCATCCCCCTCTTTTTTTCTCTCTCTCTCCCCTTACAAGGAACTTTCTGGTGTTTACTTTCTACTGGTGGGGTTCTTCCACCATAACCTGGCTCCCACTTGGGGGGGCTCCTGACAGGGCAAGAAAAACTGATGTAATGGCGTTGGCTGCCTTACTTTATACTACTGACGTCCTGATGCCAGTCCAGAAGCAACAGCAACCAACGCAGAAATACTAAGCCTCTGGTATTCGGGCTGGCTGAGGGCTACCCTGGCAAGGATAACCCAAATGTGATGACTGCAACAGTGAATACACTCAAACATCTACATATATGGTAAGGGTACACAACTGTACTTTATATTGTATTTGCCTCTCTTATCCTTTATACACTTATCAGTGTATTGTTCATTTACCATAGTTGGTAGTTTTTCCTTTTCTATACTTTTGTGGTATGTGTGATTACCATTGTTAGTAATTTTCTTTCCTTTCACTTTCTTCATTTCTTTGCAAAACAAAAACTTTTCTGTTTTTATTATTGTTAGTGATAGTTCTTTTTCTTGCCTAACAATGGCTGAAAAACCTTTGTATTTAAAAAAAAATGTAAGGATTGTGGGCATAAGATTCTGTTATTGAAGGCATGTGATTCGTGTGTGTATTGCTTACGCTTAGCTAATTTGAGTCGTGTGATATTTTTAAGGCTTTTAATCACTGAGCCTTAGTGGATCAAAAAAATAAGGTGATATTAAAAGGTTTATTACCTTCTGCGTTTTTGGTGACTTTATCTGGAGTTCAAACCTCTAAAAAATCTGATAAGGAGGAGGCCAGAAAGAGGTCACTGGAATCTTCTGGTTCATCCACTTCAAGCTTGGACTTGACTTTTGAACGATGTTCTTCGTGTTTCACTGTTACAGTCATCACATTTGGGTTATCTGCTTGCAGTAGCCCTAAGTCGGCCTGATTATCAAAGTCTTGGGTCCTGTGTTGGTTGCTGTCTCATCTTCCATGACGTCAGGTAGTCAGGGGTATAAAGCATGCAGCTGACGCCAATACATCAGTCTTTCTTGCCATGTGGTGCCCGAAGCAGAAGCAGTTCGCAAGTGCCAGTCGGCCGACTCCTGAAATTTTCATTTTCGAGTTTCAGAACCGAAGTCTTCAAGTAAAGTGAAGTACCCCATTGAGAAAACCTTTTCTTGCTCTAAACCGATGTCAGGAAAAGTCAATTATTGTATTTTTTGTGGAAAGCAAATACCTCACAAATATTTTTATTCATACTGTATTCCTTGCCTAGGCCCTGACCACGACGTACCCTGCTGTCAGTTTTGTGCCTTATTTAAGCAATGAACTATTCGTCGTTGGTATATTTATACTTTTAAATATTTTGGTACTCTGTTCAATTATCCAGATATGTCTTTGGTAAGCTATCCGACTACCGACATTCCAGAAAAATGCAAAGATAAAGACAGAGACAGGCCGCCGCCGACGCTTCTCCTAATCCAGTCGCCAGTTCGCCAGTACTCAGTGAGGCACTTTTGCAGCCCCTGATACCCGCTACTTCAGATTCACAGGTCTCTACTGAGACCCATTCGGAGTCCGGTATGCCATGAGATGCTTCAACTGTAGAATCTGCGGCTGTCTCTACCTTGGATGGGTCTGGAGCCGCTATGTAGGCACCGGCTTCTGAGGGTGTATTCGGGCCCACTGATTTGCATATTAAACCAATGCCATCTTCTTCTTCAAGGCCTAAAACTCTATGTCTAGAAAACTGATGCCCAGACCGCATGGTCAGGTCAGGATAAGAATGGCTGAAGACCTTATTACTTTAATCAGGGGAGGCCAACCTTCCCCCTCTGAGACACCTAGGACTGAATTTGCTTATGATACTTCTGACCAGGATTTTGAAATTTCTGTTTTATAGGTTCATAGATAGGTACTAGGCTATTGGCCCTAGGGCCTATATAAGCCTAGCCAAAGGTACCCTGGCTTTCGCCACCCAAGAAAATTATCTTCCTGTGCCACTGTCGAGCAGAGCCACAGAAGTGATCCCCGGGGTGAATTTCCTATCTCCCATCCAATCATCAAGATTTTTCTTGAACAGTACTAATGAGGAGCTTTGTTTGATATAGATAGGTAGTTTGTTCCAGAGTATGGGAAGTCTCTGGGACAGGAATCTATCCCTCCAGCATGTTCTGTTTATTGTGGTGACGAGGTTTTGGTCCCTAGAGTGTGTAGCTCGTAGGGATTGGGATTTCTTTAAGTGAAGCATGTCTAAAAGCTCTGGGTTTGACATAGCTTTGTGTGTTAGGCAGAGATCGTCTCTGAGTAGGCGATATGCAATGGAGTAAAACTGCAGTTTTTTGAGACGGTCTGCATAGGGCATCTCTTTGAGGCTGGTAATCCTCTTTGTGAGGTATTTCTGTGTCCTTTCCAGTTGTTGTAGATGTCTTGTGAGGTACATACCAAAAGGGGCATTGTACTCTATAATGGGTCTAATGAGTGACGAGTAGAGGGGAACAATGACCTCCTTTTTCCTGGATGAGAAACCTTTTGTGATGAGGTGTGCCACATAGAAGGATTTCCTGACTACTGTGGCAATGTGATTATCAAAGGAGAGACTACTGTCCACCTGTGTCCCAAGGTCTCTTATCACACTTTCGGTGTTAAGTAGACTACCACCTATGTGGTAGTTCATGGGTACTGAGTTTTTACCAAAAGGAATATAAGTGCACTTTTTGGCATTGAGCTTGAGGCCATGGCTTTGACACCAGGCATCTGTCTCAGCAAGGCCCTTTTGTAGGATGTCCACATCTTTTGGAGTTTTGATTATGGCTCCTCATTTGCAGTCATCTGCAAACTTCGTTAGCCAAAGACCTTCTGTGTTGGCCTGTACTTCAGAGAACTAGATACCAAACAGGAGAGGACCCAGGACTGAACCCTGTGGTACTCCACCTGTCACTGGTCTGAAGCTGGATTTGGAGTCTGCTACTTTCACAGTGTGGGTTCTGTCAGTGAGCCAGTTGGCAACCCATCTTGTGACATAGGGATTTATACCTAGTTTAGTGAGTTTATCTATAATTCCAGAGTGGGGGATGGTGTCAAAAGCCTTGGTGAGATCTAGATAGGCTGTGTGAACCACCTTACCCTCATCTACGGCTTTGGTGACTGCTTCAAAGAAGTCTGTCAGGTTTAGGAGACATGATCTGCCTTTTACAAACCCAAACTGGGTGGGGTCCTGAGTTTGGAGATTACCAATGTCATTGTTTATAAGTTCCATGATGATACGCTCCATAGCCTTGCAGACCAGGCTCGTTAGGCTAATTGGGTGGTAGTTTCCGGGGTCTGTGGTGGCTCTCCTTTGTGGAGTGGGATAACTGTCGCTGTGCACCATTCAGTGGGCACATAGCCTGAGGTGAGGCAATGATTGAACATGGTACTTAGGTGGGGTGCCAGTTCATTCTGTAGTTCATGTAGAACACAGCCTGGGATGTCATCAGGTCCCATGGATGCTGTGTTCTTGGCTTTGGATAGTGTGTTTTTTACTTGTGCAGCCGTGATTACAGGAACTTTGCATTCTTCTGGTATAGAGACGGGCCCTTTAGGGGATGACAGAGGGGTAAAGTTAGCACTGAACCTATCTGCCAGGATGTTGGCAATATCCGTTGGTTCTGTATATTTAGTGCCATTGTGCTGTAACTCAGAGCAGATCTGAGTGTTGCCATTGAGATTCTTGACATAGCTATAGAATGCTTTGTGGTTGTCTTTAGAGTCAGTGGCGATTTTGTTTTTATAACTAGCTTTGGAGGATTTTATGAGGGATCTCAGCTTCTTACTGAAGCTGACCAGGGAGTTTCTCCAATCATGGGATTTCACTCTTTTTTGCAACAGTTTCTTTCTTCTGTTCATCAGGTAGACAGGAGAAAACACCGTGGGCTGACCCTTAGACATGCCTGGATAGGTGCTTATTTGTTAAGTACTAGAAACTGTTTTCCTCTAGACAGTGAGGAAAGTTGAGTGCTGTAGTAATTTGTAGCTTATTTAGTGCTTACAGTAAGTTCTGAACAAGTGCTGAAACAAAAAACTGTCTAGTTCTAAGAAACAAAATTAAGCTAGAAGGCTTCCTTTCAACACAGAAGGGCTTGGGCCCTAGAAGCCTACACATAGTCCTGGACACAGCAAAACTATATCCAGGCTAAACTACCCACAGGAAAGGCAGGAAACAAGCTTAGAAAAAGTTTTTTTTTCTCCAGTGGAAAGAGAGAAAGGAGTAGTAGAAACTAAGCTGATTGGCCTTCTCAAATGTTCTCCCTGTACTGGGTAGAATGAGGTAATGACACTAGACTGGGAGGAGGGTCCCAGATCAAATTTTCACTAAGGGCGGGCAACTGCAAAGTCACCAACTATAAAAACACTATACCAACAGGGAGGGAGGGTGAGAAACAAACTGCAGAAATGTTTCTCACAGCTGAAAAGCAGCAGTGAGCCTTTAAATGAAAGTTTTATACAGCTAAAGGAGCCTCTAGAAAAAAGAGTTTAACTGCAACAAGTTATCAGAAACAAACAACCCAACAGATGCTTAATAAAAGTGGACAATTTCCCGTTAATACCTCACACACAGTGAAAATAGCTAGAAAAATACACAGTAAATAAATAAATAAAGAACAAAATAAACATAAAACAGGATACTTAATGTTATATATTATAGCTCCGAGTTTGCTGAGTGTCCTTCCTTCAATTAGCTCAGTGTAAAATGGCAGAACACTCACAACTGAGCTTCTTAGGTAACAGAAAGTTGAAACATGAGACAGCTTTTAAGAAAGAAATCTCAAAAGAACCAATGAGGTGCTTAGTCTAAGCTGTAGTCCAGGTGACCTCAGTCAGCCAATGACCTCAAGCAATTCTCTCTCACTGAAATGCCTGATGGCTTTGGCTAAACCAAGATGTCCCTGAATATGTGCTCAGACACACAGCCTCCACAAACACTAAGCCCAAATACAAGCCTGAATATGGAAATGCTACAAATATCCCCACTACTTAGAAACAAACTGCAGAAATGTTTCTCACAGCTGAAAAGCAGCAGTGAGCCTTTAAATGAAAGTTTTAAACAGCTAAAGGAGCCTCTAGAAAAACGTTTAACTGCAACAAGTTATCAGAAACAAACAACCCAACAGATGCTTAATAAAAGTGGACAATTTCCAGTTAATACCTCACACACAGTGAAACTTGCTAGAAAAATACACAGTACACAAAGTGCTATAAATAACAAAGAAATAAAGAACAAAATAAAAAACAGGATACTTAATGTTATATATTATAGCTCCGAGTTTGCTGAGTGTCCTTCCTTCGATTAGCTCAGTGTTTCCTCTGATGACCAGGATTTACCCTTATCTACCTATGAGGATTCTGATGCAGAGGACTTTATTCCCTCTGCTTCCCCCCAGAGGATTTGTCTTTTGGTGAAACCCTGCATACTCTTAGGGAGCACTTTCTCTGGGAAAGCCAGGATTACTCTGATTCTAAAAAGAGGCTTAGGGATTTCTTACTCTTGCCCCAGCACAGGCCTTTAGCTATCCCTCCTGTACTAGACATTGTTGATGATGCCTTTTTGGAATCTAGCTTGGCCCCTTACCTCCTGCTCCCAGAAAACCTGATAGATATTGCAGGGTTCCTGACTCTCATAAGTTCCTTTTTAAAAATCCTACTGCAGATCTTGAGACCATTTCACAGGGACCCAAGGGCATTAAGGCTACTACTGCCAAAAATCCCACCCTCTCTGATAGAGACTCCAGGGCACTGGATAGATGGGGTAAGAAAGTATACACTTCTGCAACTTTGGCTATTAGGGCCTTAAACTGCCAGTTTCATATGTTAAAGTATCAGCAGCATATTATTGGATTGCTTAAACAGAAAATTATGTTGATTCCTGACTGTGCTGAAAATAAGGATTTACAGGATTTAATACATTCTGCTGAACAGGTTGGAATGCATACTTTGCAATGTGGTTTTGATTCACTAGAGGCATCTTGCAGGCTGCTGTCACTGGGTCTGTACTTGGAAGGCATGCTTGGCTTAAGGAGCAATCTTTGCCAGATCATGTTAAAGCTAAATTGCTGGATGCTCCCTTAAATCAGGACCGCTTGTTTGGCAACAAAGCAGAAGGCGTTCTTAAAAAGATGGAGGAAAAAGCTAAATCTATGCAAACTGTTAAAGATTTCCTACAAGTACAGCCTCCAAGATTTCGTAGGCATTGGCCCTCTAAGAATTGGTCTTTTCCTGCCTCTTCCAGGCTTTCTCTGTCCAAACCCAGAACCAGCAGAACACCCAGGCTTCAGTCCCAGGGTATGCACAGGACTAAGCAGTGGGGGGCTCCCACTTCCAAATCAGGGAGTAGTAAGACTCCTCCCTATGGTAAACTGTCTCAATGACAACTTTAAAACTTCCAAGCACTTCTCATCTGACTGCTCCTTTAGGGGGAAAGATTGCTCTGCAGACAAAAAACTGGGAACTCATTGCCCAGGACAAATGGGTTTTAAATATAGTTTCCCAAGGATACAGATTTCACTTTCACATGTTACCAACCCCAAACGGTTGGCCAGATCTACCCTTAAATCAGTGGGCAGAGGCTCAAAAACAAGTACTCTCTCTCTCTTAAGCACACATGCTATTCAAACTGTACCAGAAGAGGAAAAGGGACAAGGTTTCTACTCAAGACTTTTCCTAGTACCCAGAAAAGACAACTCATCTCGTCCTATCCTGAACCTTTCTGTAGTAAACACATTTTTGGTGATTCCAAAATTCAAGATGCTAACTCTTCACCAGTTACTTTCTATGCTAGGCAAAGATGCCTGGTTGGCAACACTGGATTTAAAGGAAGCTTACCTGCACATCCCAATCGGGGAAAATTGCAGAAGATACCTGCTCTTCAAAGCAGGCTACATGCACTATCAGTTCTCTGCACTGCCCTTTGATTTATCTACTGCGCCCAGGGTATTCACAAAGTGCCTAGCTCAAGTCAATGTATTATGTAGGCAAAGAAATATTCAAATATACCCATACCTGGACGATTGTCTAATTCAGGCAGAAAGCCAGGATGTACTTTTAAATCATCTGGCATTTGTACAAAAGGTGCTAACTTGTCTGAGGTACACCATAAACAAAAAGAAATCACATCTGGTACCCTGTCAGCAAATTATATTCCTCGGAGCAAGCTTGAGCAGAGCTTCCCAGATGGCTTTCCTCACGCCAGAGAAACAAATTCATTTGACAACTTACTTCAAACTAATGACCACAAAAACTCTGCTATCTGCAAGGCAAATACTGCAAGCCTTGGGGTTCATGGCCTCCTGCATTCTACTAATTCCATATGCAAGACTGCATATGAGGAAACTACAATGGTATCTAAAAAGCCTATGGTGTCAACATTCTCAGGATCTAGAAGCAGTGATTCCTATCATATCTTGCCTACGGTTAGAGTTCCTTTGGTGGGCAGCGTACTGTCACCAAAACAAGGGACTACCATTCTCTCTACCCCCTGCCACCCAAACCCTAACAGCAGACACATCAGACTATGCATGGAGGGCTCACCTGGCAGGGAAGTGCATTCAGGGCAAATGGAACCCCAAGTCAAATGCACCTGCATATCAATCAAAAAGAAATGTTAGCTGTACAGAATGCTCTGACAGCCTTCAAGGACCACATTCTTCCAGGACAATTAATGCTAAGGACGGACAACACCACTGTTATGCGGTACATAAACAAGCAGGGGGTACCCATTCTTACCCACTATGCAGACTAGCCATGGCTCTGTGGAACACAGCCTTGAGCTACCAAGTGCATCCACAGGCTCAATTCTCGCAAGGAAAACTAAATGCACTGGCAGACGAACTAAGCAGAAATCTCATGGATCCACACGAGGGAAACTGGAACCAAAGACTTTCAACATGTTGATAAACAAATGGGGGAGCCCAGATATAGACCTGTTCGCCTCCCCCCAGAACTACCAATTGGACAAATTCTGCACAAGGACTCCCCACAAACAAGCTTGGAAAGTGGATGCTCTGTCCTTCAGCTGGAAAAATCTATCAGTTTATGCCTTTCCTCCTCTGCCTCTCCTCTCCAAAGTACTACTAAAGATCAAAACAGGACAAACCAAGGACGATACTGATTGCACCAGACTGGCCATGCCAACACTTGTAACCCCCTCTTGAGTAGTTTGTTACTGCTGGCTCCATGGCACCTGCCTCAGACCCCTACACTGCTGTCACAGCAGGAGAGCCAGATTCTACACCCTCACCTTCAAACCCTGAACCTGGCAGCCTGGCTAATTATTTAATCTCTCCGTTACCATCCCTCAGTAAACAAGTGTTAGATGCCATTTTGGAAGCAAGGTGGCCTAGTACTAGAAAATCTTATGCTGAAAAATGGAAAAGATTCTGTGCATGGAACCAAACTCAAGGGATGGGCACAGCAGTGCCCAGTTTACCTCAGATTCTTCAATACTTAACTGAGATGCTTCACAAGGGCCTTTCTTTTTCCTCCATCAAAATTTTCACGACTCAGCCATTTCAGCTCATTACAACACAGAACAACCCCTCTTCTCTCATCCACTGCTCAAGCAGTTCCTCAGAGGGGCCAAAAACTTAAGACCAACCAGGAGAGCACCAACTCCAGCCTGGGACTTTAACTTTGTATTGGAAAAACTCACTCTTCCTCCTTTTGAGCCAGCTGCAAGTGCAGAGTTAAAATTCCTTTCTTGGAAAACAGCCTTCCTTTTAGCAATTACTTCAGCAAGAAGGGTATCTGAATTACAGGCCCTTATGGCAGTGGAGCCTTTCATCATCTTTCATGCAGACAGGGTGTCCCTCAGGACCAATCCCTCCTTCATGCCCAAGGTGGTATCCAGTGTGGCTCTTAATCAGTCCATTCATTTGCCAACCTTCTTTCTAATCCACAGAGCAAAGGGGAACAGATACTGCACTCCTTAGATGTGCACAGACAACTTAGATTTTACTTGGACAGGACTAAATCTCAAAGGAAATCTGAACAACTGCTGGTGGCATTTGCTGCAGGATCAGAGGGAAAGGCTATTTCAAAGCAAGCCATTTCTAAATGGATAGACCATTGCATTCATTTCTGCTATAAGCACCATGGAAAACCTATCCCACAAGGGATCAGACCCCATTCAACCAGGGCTGCGTCTACCTCTAGAGCCTTTCTCAGAGGTGTCCCTACCAGGGACATCCTGGAAGCTGCTACCTGGAGTTCTGTACATACTTTCACCAAGCAATTACCATTTACCAGTTTTCTCTAAATCCAGAGCTGGCTTTGCCACTGCAGTCTTGCAGGGCCTTATAGCTGGTCCTAATGCTATCTAAATTCCTCCTCCCATCCTTAGCTTTGGGAATCTACCCAAATGTGATGACTGCGACAGTGAAACAAGAAGAACATAGTACAGTTGTGTACACTTACCATAAATGTAGATGTTCGAGTGTATTCACTGTTGCAGTCCTGGTTACCCTCCCTCTAGCCCCATGACTTCTTTTGTCTATACCTCTACTCTCCTTTACTATGCTTAAAAGCTTTTTGGTGTATTTGCTTTTTTTGTTGGAGGTATAACCTTGTATATATATGTGTGTATACATATATATATATATATATATATATATATATATATATATATATATATATATATATATATATATATATATATTTAATTGCTTCCCATTAGGGGGGGCACCTGACATCTGGGGCAAGAAAAACTGATGTAATGGCATCGGCTGCATGCTTTATACCCCTGACTACCTGACGTCATGGACGATGAGACAGCAGGAGCCAAGACTTTGATAATCAGGCAGACTGAGGGCTACTGCAAGCAAGATAACCCAAGTGTGATGGCTGCAACAGTGAATACACTCCAACATCTACATTTATGGTAAGTGTGCACAACTGTTCTTTTTTTAGCTATTTAAATTATTAACTTCAGTTCAGAAATGTTAAATGAAATTGTTTATGTAATTATTGCAAAGCTGTGATTATTTGTTAGCAATAATTATGGCACTGTGATGATCCCCTAACATACAAATGCTGAATTTTGTGAACTTCTTCCTAGTTGAAGTTGTTAGTACTTCACTTTGCCCATGCCTATTTGCCGCTGTTTATACATTTTGGGATGTTAAAGGTTGATTTGAGATCTTTAAATGCCTTTCTATTCTGATGTTGCAGTATTCATAACAGTAGGGAGTTGCTGCTTGCAGCGCCACCGTCCGGCCAGTATACTGAAGTCTTTGTTCCACGAGGGTACATGTGACGTCTGTTACCAGGGCCTTAAACCGACATTAGGTATAAAAGTGACGCTGCACATACCCTCATCAGAATTTTTCTGCCACAGTGATCATCGGACACCTGTTTGCCAGTTCCACTTCTTCATTGCATTTCTTCAGACAACTGAATTCCAGATCGTTGGACCAGACGACCGCTTTTGACCATTACAGGTAAGTGACTGGTGGGGTTTTCTTACTTATTTTGCTTACTGTTTAGACTTGCATGTCAGCTAGGAAAGGGAAGTGTGTTTGTGGGAGACAAATTCCAGACAAGGGCACACACGGTGTGTTTTTTTGTCTAGGTGAGGCCCACGACCTTACATCCTTTTAATTTGTAAGCCGTTCATCCCCAAGACTCTATGTAACCGATTAGCGGCTTTGAATTTATATCTTGAGAACCAAAGACTCTGATGCTTGGCATTAGGCATGGAGGGAATCCCAGTCTGCGCCTCAGGCATCTGAGCAGGCTCTAGAGATGATTGAATACCCAGAGTCAGTTCCGACGACTGTTACCAAAGTAGGCCCGGGAACCTTAATGGAAGCCAGGGTGCGGGATACCGAAGTTATGCCCGATGAGGTAATTCAGCCATCAGAATCTGATGGCGAAGGGGAGTCACAGCTTGCATTTTCTGAAGCCCCTGCTGCTCCTATTCATGCAAGGCCAATGTCCGTTTCTCTTCTGACTGCTCCTACAAACCCCCTTGAAAAGGAAACAAAAAACAAGCACTCTGAGCCTCCACAGATGCCTGGTTGGGAATCTTTCTCTGTCTTAGGCCTTTAGACATTACAATCAAAGCAGCTTCCCCCTACTCTCACACCTCAACCACCCCTCCATGTGTATGAGGAGTCCTTCTCCTATGAAACACAAATTGAATCCCCCAAGGAATTCATTACTCCAGAAGAGGACGACTGCATTTCTTCTGAATTCCCAGGAGAAGAATTCAGCTTCGGGGATACTATCTCCCTCATGAGGGAATATTTTAAGTGGCAAGCCTCTGAAGTTTCAGACTCCAAGAAAAGGTACTTTGACCTTTTGCAAATGGGAGCAACCATCTCCCTCAGCTGTGCCTTCCTTACTGCCTCCTTTTCAGGATGCTTTCCTAGCTACTTTACAGTCTCCTGACTCCCATCCCCCAACAGCTAAATGACCTGATCGATTTTACAAGGTCCCCCAAGACACAGTTTCTTTTCAAGAACCTTCCTGCAGACCCTGCTGTTATAGCTGTTTCTGCAGATAAGACATTCAGACAACTACCTTCTACTGCTCTTTATCCAACTGATAGACAGTAAATTTATGGACAGGACAGAAAAAAAGGCATATACCTCCTCCACTCTGGCCATCAGGGCCCTAAACTACCAAACCCCCATGGCAGGGTATGTCCTAGATATCATTTCTAAAGCCTCTACCCTTCTGTCTGAGGTTCAGGACTCCCCTATCAGAGCACAACTAAATTCACTTCTCTCCACAGCATCCCAAGTGACCAGGCACTCTCTTAAAGTGCAGCTATGGTGCTGCGGAAGCTTCATCCAAAGCTACTGCTTCTGGATCAGTGCTTCGACGTTACTCCTGGGTAAGACTACAGCCCCTCCCCAAGGATGTCCAACCTAAACTACTGGATGAAACCTTGCACAATAAGGCCCTTTTCGGGCAAGCTTCTGCTGAGCTTTTCAAATTCCTCCAAGAGAAGGGTAAATAATCACAGAACCTCAAACACCTTCTGGTGTCCCCTACTCCTACATATCATAGGAATTACCCTCAGAAGCCCTCCTTTGTTAGAAAGCAATCTTTTCATTCAGTGCCACAATCGAAGGGATGTAGACAGCCAAGGAAGACTTCTCCCAGATTTCCCTCCAGCTCCTCTACCACACCCTTTTGGAGCCAGCCTGACCAGTCCAGGCTTCCTCCACTGTGACCCCCCCCCCCCTTTGCATCCACCAACACCTTTATCCTTTCAACATACCCTCTCCCTTCCCTCCTGGAGGATATTAACAGCAGAACAATAGGTCCTCTCCATCATCCAGAGAGGATATTACATTACTTGGTGGATGCTCCCACATTTCCAAGGTATTCCTCAACCACCAAAAAACCAAATCCACCTGTTCTTACCCATCATTCAACTTCTAAATCATGGCACCATAAAACCAGTGCCCACCCCTCAAAGAAACGCTATTATTCCAGAATGTTTCTGGTACCAAGGAAAGCGGGTCCTTGGAGACCTATCCTGGATCTATTCTTTCTAAACAGCTTCCTCCATGTTCCCAGCTTCAAAATGACCACCTTACCACTTTTTTTGCCTCTAATTCCCTCACAGGCATTCATGGTATTTCTAGATCTCAAGGATGCCTACCTCCACATCCCCATTCATCCAGATTACAGGACAGTCCTCAGATTTTCAGTAGGCTTCTGCCATTTTCAATTCTCTGCATTGCCTGTTGGTCTCTCCACTGCCCCAAGAGTGTTTACAAAGTGTCTAGCCCCCTTCATTGCAGGACCCAGGGGATACAAACTTACCCATACTTGGACGACCCACTCATCCTTCATCAACACCACCAACTCCTACTTCTTCATTTACAATAGGTGTCGAACACCCTCTCTCTTCTGGGGTTCATGATAAATGTAGAAAAATCTCACCTGAGCCCATCACAGGACATGATTTTCCTGGGGTGCAGACTCCACACAGACTGCATGAAAGCCTTCATCCTAGACCAAAGGTTTCAGGAACTCTGCCTGTACTTCAATCAGATCCTTACCCAAAATGCCCTGACTGCTCGGGCATTCTGAGTGTGTTAGGCCACATGGCATCCCTCATACCCTTGCTGCCATTGGCAAGACTCCACATGTGCAAAACTCAATGGGTGTTAAAAAACCTATGGACCCAACATTCCCAACCTTTGGACTCTCCACTTCCACTTCTAATGTGCCTAAAAAGGAGATCCACTTGTGGATATCTGCAATGCAGACCAACCTGGGGACCCACCTCAGATTCCAGCACCACAACAACAGCTATTCACAGATACTTCAGATCTGGGCTGGGGTGCAGGATTACAAACAAGCCAACAGCACCTCTCAGTACAAGGAAAAAGGACCACATCAACATCAAGGAAATGAGGGCACTGCTGTTAGCCCTTCTAACATTCAAGCTCTCTATCCTGCCTGGAACCCTAAAAGTAATCACAGACAATATGACTGTCCTGTGGTACATAAACAAGCAATGGGGGACCAGGTCCTACCCACTATGCAGCCTGGCCAACCAGATATGGAATCTAGCCGCTTCTCTCAGAGTCCACTTATTAGCCATGTATATCCCCTCAGCACAGAATATTATGGCAGGCACACACAGCAGAACCGCCGCCCCCTCTCACGAATGGATGCTTCAGAGAGAGGTTTTCCTAGACGTGATACACAGGTGGGGTATTCCACAAGCAGACCTATTTACCTCCCCACTCAACAGGCAGATGCCTAACTTCTGCACAAGGAACCCACATCCACAAGCTTGGAAAGTGGACGCCTTCTCCTTCTCATGAGGGGAGTACCTGTACGCCTCCCCCCTTCACTCTAATTCAAAAAGTCCTCCTAAAAATTCAGAACAAACCAAACATCCTACTGGTGATCCCCTTTTGGCCAAGACAGCATTGGTTTCCCCTCCTACATTCTCTAGCCAAGTGCAATCACCACAGGTTACCCCACCATCTAGACCTACTCACACAGAACAAGGGATCCCTACTATACCCACAGGTAAGCAACCTAAAATTGACCTTGTGGTTGATAGGATTCTAATCCCTTACAGACACCTTTATTCAGAGGATGTACTCAATGTTCTACAGGAGGCCAGGAAACCTAGCACTAGGAGAAACTATGTAGTTAAATGGCAGGGATTCTCTAATTGGTGTCATAGGAACAACCAGGACCCCCTCACTACCACCAAACCAAGGGTCCCTATCCTACTTGTGTGAGCTACTCCAATCAGGACTAACATATTCTTCAGTCTAAGTCCGTTTGTCTACCATTTCTGCCTGTCTGTCCATTTCACCCCCTCTGGCATCCAGACTGGAAGTCAAACTTTTTCTGAAGGGAGTCCTTCACATCAAACCCCCATGAAAACCCATCACTCCTCTGTGGGACCTAAACTTTGTATTAGAAAAGCTAACCTCACCCCCCCCCCCCTTTGAACTAGCACAGTCAGTTTCCCTGAAACTATGCACATTGAAAACAGTCCTGCGAGTAGCCCTCACCTCCACCAGGATGGTCTCAGAGATCCAAGCCCTTAAGGCCACCACTCCCTACCTTGTTTTCCACAAGGACAGAGTAATCCTCAGGACCAACCCTTCCTTCATGCCCAAGGTAGTTAATGAACTCTCATTGAATCAATCCATTAACCTACCAGGTTTTTATCCTCATCCACAAAATGCCTCAGAAAGGACCCTACATTCCATGGATGTACACGGCTAACATTGATACTAAGAAAAAAACAAAGATATCAGGAAGTCAGATCAGTTATTTCCTTCCATCCCAGAGCCCTAGGGAAAGCTGTCTCTAAGCAAACCATTGGCTCATGGATCTCTAAGACCATTTCCTTGTGCTATTCCCACCATGGGAAATCCTTACAAGGTAATATTAAACCTCATTCTACTAGAGCAGCTGCTTCCTCTACTGCCTTTTTCAAAGGCATAGGCTCCTCTTCCATTTTAGAAGCAGCTACTTGGACCTCAGTGCACACATTCACCAAACACTACAAGTTGGACATAGCATCCCGTGCTAGAACGGGATTGGCCAGGACTATCCTGCAGGGTCTACTTGACCACAGGACTCCTTTCTCCTCCCAGATTCATACTTAAACCTTTGGTACTCTCCCTACTGTTATGAATACTGCAACATCAGAATAGGACATAGAATAGTTGTGTAAGAACTTACCATAACCTTAGATGTCTTTCTTTTCTATGTTGCAGTATCTAATTCCACCCACTTAACCCCTGTCTCTTTCTGACTACTATCCCAGGTTTCACCTGTGGGTACACTGCCATCGTCTCCCCTGGTTTCTACCTACACAGCCATCCTACTGCCCTGGCACTTGTCTACTTGCAAGTCTAAGGGTCTCATTCTAGGACCCTCCTGGTCAAACCTCACAGGCACTACTGTGTGCGACAAAACATTTCTGATGAGGGTATGTGCAGACGTCACTTTTATACCTAATGGTTTATGGCCTTGGTAACAGACGTCACACATACCCTCCTGGAACAAAGACTTTGGTATACTGGCCAGACAGTGGCACTGCAAGCAGCAACTTCCTACTGTTATGAATACTGCAACATAGAAGAGAAGGACATCTCTTCTAAGTTCTTACACAACTATTATTTTTGAGTGCAGAGAGGGATGCAGTTGTAAGTAATTTGGAGAAAAATAAACTTGCACATTTCGCACAGAAAGCATTAGTCACATCACACATTTGTGTTAAATGGTGTTGATTTGAATGCTAACGTAAAATTGACAGACTATTTTAGAAGTACAGAACAACATTTGTAAAATTGCTATGTGCATGCATGCTAGCTGAAGTGGTAGTAAAATTTAACTGTATTTAATTCCATGTACTGAGAGTCATTTGACTGGTTACGTTCAATCGCTGTTTGTTTAGCGGAAGTTGAACTGAAAGGAGCAATGTTTAGAAATTCCAATTAGTATGCTTTTTTATATCATACATTTAAGTTCACTGGATGTGGGATAATTAGTTTAAGTTAGAAGAGCAAATCCTTTGCTCTAGATCCATATGTTTGTTGTCCTTTAAGGCTGCCCACCTGTTATGGGAAGAGGATGTCTACCAGATATGGCACCGTTTAGGTAGTGCATTACTTCCAGACTGTACATGCATTTTATACTTGCTGCCATGGAGTTAAATATGATGATGTCTGGTAGCCAAAGAGCAAGAAAAAAATGCATGTTTGAATCGTGTGCAGAAGGTCATAACAATACTGATTTCATTTGCTTATAACTCTAAATTAAAATATTTTGCAGTTGTTTTAAATATGTATGAGACATTTATAATGCTCAAAGTATGTTATAGCCACTGTTTGGAATTTGGCACTTAGAAGGTAAGGTACTATGAAGCGTAGCATCAGGTAAAATTATCATCAGTTGCTGACATACTGGATATTTTTGAATACATCTTTGTTATTGCTAGTAAGTCTAGAATTGTGTATGCTTGCACTAGCTGTAGCACATACCTCTCTCAATCTCTCAGAGCAAGAAATCTGGACAAAACCAAAAATGTGGGACAAAGTCCCAAAAACATGGACAGATTTTCAATATTGCTCCTGTAAACTCAGATAGTTGCTCGAATAACAGGTTTTGCATTATGTATTTTCTGAGGTATATGAAGTCTGAAATTCAAATGTTTGTCTTTATTTATTATTGTATTTTACTCATTTGTTTCCCTTTTGGGTTGCACTTGTTTCTTGTTTTTGTATTTATTATTATTTAGTGACATCAGTCTTCATGCTGGCATCCCACGATTCCATTGGAATGGGTGGGGTTACATAATTATGTATGCAAATATGTTAATCAGTGTCTCGATTTTTGGCCAGTTGTACCTACTTTTCATGGGCCTTTGTCCAGATTTTTTATGTTTCCAGGTTGAGTGTTATGTATTTGGCACAGTTTAACAGACTTTAGAGGGACTTGATTAAAGAGCTTTCCAAACCCCTGTCTGGAACCATTACTTCTGAGGCGCAAAGTTCAGTTGCCTCGCATTTGACTACCCTGCAATCCATCTCAAATTTCTACATGAGTCTCATTTCACATGCAGCTAAAGGTACCTCAGGGGTGATGGGTTCAGGCAGTTCTATTAGGAGACATTCCTGGATGTGCCCGTGTGATTTCGCAGAGCCCTTAAAGTCTTCCTTCATCAGTGTTCCCTTTGATGGAAGTTCTTTGGTCCTAGAGAGAGACACATTCTTCAGGTGTGAGCAAAATGGTAAGACCCTGTCTGCATTGGGCGTACATTTTTCATCTCCTCAAAGAGCCTTCTCTAGGAATTAATGGGGAAGTAAAAAAAAGTGGTCCAGAAAGTCCCACAGTCCTTTCCATGATCCATGTAGAGAGAGATCCCCCAGGGGCAGAGTGTGGAACTCTAATGGAAGATGCCAACAACACTGCAAACCAGGGATCCAGAGATACCTTCTCTGACAAGACCGTGCCAATGCTTCTGAAAAGAGGCCCAATTGTCCACGTCTGGAGGCAGTCTGGGGGTATTGTATCCCTACACCAGAGAGTCTGGCAAGACATTGCAAAAGATTCATGGGTGCAAAGGATTATTTCCAGCGGTTATTTAATACCCATTTCCCTACCATCCCATGTAGCAGTAAGCAAAATTCCCGATGTTCCACCCAGTCAGAGGAAGGCAGCAGCTCTAGAAATGAAAAAAAAGCTGCTAGAAAAAAGGAGTCATCCAAGAGGTCCCCTCAGACCAGAAAGTGTCTGGAACTTACTCAAGATTCTTTTTAGTGCCAAAGAAAACTGGACTAGAGACCAGTTTGGGATTTCAGCAATCTGAACAAATCAGTTCAGTATTCAGAGTTTCGGATGGTCATGGTTCAGTCCATTTTGCCCATCCTGCACAAGAATGACTGGATGTGCTCAGTAGATCTTCAGAATGTGTGCTATCACATAAAAAATGATCAGATGATCTAGAAGATATCTACGCTTCTGGCTGGAAGCCAGTCATTGTCAATTCAGAGTCCTACTCTTTGGCCTTACCACAGCCACCCCCCAGGATGTTCACCAAATGCATGGCAGTAGTAGCAACTGACTTAAGATTGCAGGGATTCTGGGTGTTTCCAAACTTAGATGACTGGCTCATAACTGCTCTGACCAGGCATCTTCTGATAAAGGCATGAGAGTATGTACTCCACCTTTGCTCCCATTTAGGAATTACCATCAATCACAACAAATCTCAACTAGAACCATCTCATACATTAGAGTTCATAGGGCTTTGTTCAATGCAATATCAGTGAACAGTCTTCCTTCCCTTAACAAGGGCACAAACTATTCCATTTCAAGTCAAAAAGATAAATCAAAATTCTTCTCTATCAGCTCAATTGATTCTACAAGCCTAGGGGTCAGTGTCCACTGCGTTAGTACTGGTAACATTAGCAAGATACGATATAAGAATTTTTCAATGGAACCTAGCAACTCAGTAGTCCATATTACACCAACCTGTGTCCACCCAGATCAGAATAACTCACGCATGCAAAAAGCATCTCTTGTGGTAGATTCCCACATATCAGGTATTACAAGGTCATCCCTTCATTCTTCCTCAGCCCAAAGCCATAGTGACCATGGACACTTCCCAAATTCAGTGGGGGGGGCACTACTTGGGAAAGGCAGTCCAAAGCACATGGTGTGTGTCCCCACCCCCTGAAGATGCCAACATACATATCAATATCCTGGAAATTAAAGCAGTATGCCTAGCATTGCAGGTTTTTCAAGACTTTCTTCCTTCTGGGACTACAGATAGACAATATGTCAGTGGTATGGTGCATCAACAAACAAGGGGGATCTAGATCTTACCCCGTGTTGAGAAGCTGTAAGAGTGTGACAATGGGCAATCTCATCCAATCAATTTCTGAAAGCAGTGCATATTCTGGGGAAATCCAAAGTGATAGCAGACAAGTTGAGCAAGTCCATTTTATTGCCTCACTAGTGGTCTGTGCACATGAAAGTTGCAGAAAATGTATTGCGCCAGTGGAGTTAACCTTGCTGTGACCTCTCTGCATCTCCCGTCAGCAATAAGTGCAGCAGGTTTCTTGCCCTGACCCCCCCCCCACCGAGGAAATCAGAGAGATGCTCTCCTCCAAGATAGCCCCCCAGTCTCCTCTTTGCTTACCCCAACCTGTCTAATCCCTAAGTTTCTCCAGAAAGCATCTTGATTGAAGAGCAAATTCATCCTCATGGCCCCTTTATTGGCCTCATCTAGTTCACTCTTGGATTCTGGAATCCAGTTCCAGACCTCTTGTCATACCAAACAGACATGATTCACCCAGACATTTTAGGCCTAAAGCTAATCACATGTTTTTTTCACTTCCATTGATAGCTGGACACTCAGGCGGTCCTCTCATGTCCATCACATTCTTTTTATCTTCCCGTAAAGTTTCCACTAGGAAGATTTACAGAAGTAAATGGAAAATATTTGTTTTTTAGGTGCAACAGAAAGACACTGACCCCTTTTCAGCACCAGTACATAAGGTTCTCGTGTTTTTTTAATTTTTTAATGAAGTGGCTAACTCCTTGACTATTAAAATGCAACTAGCTGCCGTGTTTACTTTTCATATAGGAGTTAGCAGTTCCACCTTAGCTTCTTCAAAACTTTGTAAGGTCTTTATAAGGGGTACCTTTCTTCTCAGACCCATTTTAAAAATCCAATTCTGCCATGGGATTTGAATTTAGTTTTATAAGTTTTGACACAATCTCCTTTTGAGCCATCAACAAAGTATGAGCTACATTTTTAACCTGGAAAACTAATGTTTTGATTGCCGTAACGTCTGCTTGGAGTCTCAACTTCCAGCCTGGTCTTCTAAGCCTCTTTAATTTTCCATAGAGATAGGGAAGCATTACAAACCATCACATCCTTGCTTCTTAAGGTGGTGTCAGAATTGATCATCAGTCTATTAATCTTCCAGTTTTCTTTCCAAATTTTACAAAGGAGAATACATGTTACATTTATTGGATGTTCACAGACAGTTATGTTTCTTTTTGCACAGTACAAAGAATTTTAGAAAAACAAATCAATTGTTTTTCTTTTTTGTTTTTTAAATTAAAATTGGGCAAGCCAGTTACTAAAGTAACATTAGCTAGATGGGTAACCGATTGCATTTCTTGTCTTTAACAAATTTGGTTTGTCTTTATTAAAACCTTTGAAAGCCCATTCAACCAGGTCCACAGTGATGTCATCAATATTTTTATCCAGGTCTTCCATGGATGATATCTATGCAGCTGCATCTTGGGCTAATCATCATACCTTTATTACTCATTACAAATTGGATCTGTTCTCTGGGAAGAGCAGTGCTCAGGAATATCCTTCCTTAGAGTCCTCCCAGGATTCAGGTAGCTGGGGACTTATGTCCCAGTTGTTGAGGAATTAATGAAAATTGACAACATCAATAAAGAAGCTAAGTACTCACCATAATGTTCCATCTGAGTTGTCCATTTTCATTCTACCTCAACTCCATGCCCTCCAACTACCTTCCACTTGTTATGTGACTTCTGGAAGAACAAGAAGGTAATAAAGGAACCAGTGTTCCTTCCTTTGAGCTCCAGATATTGGTTTCTCATCCTAGTGCTGTTTCTAAAGTTCTATGAAACTATAAGGCTAGCATGATATGGTAGGTGACTAGAGCATTGTGGGTAAGGGAGGAGCTTGTGAGTTTCCATTATCCACAAGCTGTAAAAGTGACTTGAGTCAAATCTGAGTGTTAGATCCAAACCCAATTTTTGATTGAGAATGAAAATGAACACCAGAGTTGGAACATTATGGCGAGTACATAACTTTTTTATAGTGCTTAGGTAGTTTAAGTGTATGTATAAAAATTTGCCTAGTCTTAAAGTTAATAATTTTCTGCTTTCTTGAGATGGGAACAAAATAAGGAAAGAAACTCTCTACCTCCCATAATATTATAGGTATTTATGTTATAAGCTGGCAGACTTTTTTCATTTCTAATACAAGGACTAAAATTGTGAAACAAATTGATGATTGGGTTCAACACATTATTGAGGTTTTAATTTTAAAAAAATATCTGGTTGCAAATTTCAGGATTGTCTTTTGAAGATGTGCTTGATTCAGAACATAGTCTTTCCTTGACATATCAAGAGGTGGATATCAGTTGCACTATAATTGCTGCTGTAAGGTGTCCTGTAAGGCTTTGCAATAGTCCTGTTCTCACTTTCCGCATACCTAATCTCAACTATATAATAATAATCTCATTTTGCAATCAAGTAGGAATATTATAGATTTGCAGCCTATTGTATGAAAGGATTTCTGCTTTCTCTGGAATTGGTGCATGTCTCATAAAATATATCAGCAATTCTAAAGCTCTTCTAGGAGTTCTCCAGTGGCTTTTTGCAACTTATTATCTAATTTCATCTTTACCATCCTGTCTTGTGGGTTAAAAAAATATCTGGTCAGACCAACACTTCTCTTTCTGGGTCGACACAAATTGTGATAGACAAAAAAGGCCTAAGACAACAAAAACAGACATGTGAGCTCTCTCACTTCCTTTTAAGGAAGTTGGGAAAGCAATTGCTCTGATTATACTAATTCCCAAATGGTGTGCGCACTTCCCATCCTGGCATCATTTGCAACATAATTCTTGCATTTTACAAGTCACAGAAAATGTATCCATTTTGTAAACCTGTGTATACCACTGTCTTACAGTTTCTAAAACATTGTTTATACCCTCAAGTGCAACGTTTCTTTTAAATGATTCAGTGCAGCTGTCTCCCAACAAATAAGATTAAAGTGCACATTCCCTTATACTCACTGCATAGTCAAGACCCTTACACCGCCATTCAAACAAGATAAAGGTAAAAGCCACCTGCAAATCCTTTTTGCATGATGTAATTGATTTAACAGCAATTATTAGAAATTCTGCAGTCTTATTTAGAAACTCAAAACAATCTGTTGGAATCTGATAATTGTTCCTGCTTCCAAGTCCTAGGCTATTTTTCTTTATTCCACCTTTGTTCATGCTAGTTGTTTTTCATTGTCAACAAACTTCATCAGAAGATATATTTTCTTTATATGCTTTTAAGTTTCTATTAGCTTTCTCTTTTTGTCCCTCTGTTGTCCATAATGGTACACAATGTACTACTTTGCTGTTTATCTTGCTTTGCATTAATTCTTAAATGTTTGCTAGATAATTTCAACAGCAGCTATTTTTGTTTCCTCTACCTATTATTTAATTGTATACTTTACCTTTATAATAACTTTTTCTGTTACATCTAAACCAAATTGCAGAATGTGGACTCAAAAATATAACTATTCTAAAATGACTATTCATGTTTTGTGATCACCTTCTGGCTAAAAACTCAAATTTTCAGTTTATGTGTGTATATATCTATAAATGTGTATTTGTGTGTGTGTATGTGTATATATATATATATATATATATATATATATATATATATATATATATATATATATATATATGTATATATATGTATATAAATTTATATATATATGTTCAAAAGTAAATATGTGCTTTGTACATGACTGTGACACTATGCATACTGTAAATGTGAATCACATCATGACTGAAAAGGGTCCTGAGATGAGTTTACCCTCCCACTTGTGTAAAACTGTAAGATTTGTGGTATTAAGTTCTTAGTTAACGAAAAAAGATACATTTGAATTATTTTGATCATCAAGATAAAAAGGAATAGTAAGCCCTTATTGGTATAAACATTGAAGGGAATAAGGAGAATTCTTCTTTTGCAGAGAAGCAGGGGCGGAAAATGCAGTTATCTTCCAGTTCCTCTGAGGAACTCACTGCATTTTAATAAATCTCAGTGGTGCTGTGAAACTGTCTCAAAGGTTGAAAAAAAGTCCCCACTAGTTGTAGGACTAATTAGCCAACCAGGATGCAGAAAATGGTTTAGGTTCTAAAAGCCAACAAAACCTATACATTATCAGCAATGTTTAGTTGTAAGGATTTCTAAATATACCTTTGAAGGATCCAGTGATGCCTGCACCAAAGTTGGGACCTTTGGTCTCCCAGCCTTCAACTTGCTTTTTGTCAAGTTCCCTAGTAATGGTTGGGGGGATTGTGTTATTTGGCATCCACCCCGATAGTCCAAAGGAAATACTACATTATACAATCCCCCCCCCCCCAGCCATTACTAGGGAACAGGTCATCACTGCACTTTCCAAGGCCAAAAACACTGCATCTGTGGGCCACAATAACATCCCAGGGCATTTAATAAATAGTATAATTGATCCTGCTTCCACCTTGGATCCCGGGAACTACTGTCCCATCAGTCTGACGAGCCTGATCTGCAAGGGCATGGAATGCATTATCATGGAACTTATAAACAAAGACAATGGCAACCTTCAAACACTGGACCCCACCCAATTTGATTTCATGAAGGGCCGATCTGGTCTCCTGAACCTGATTGACTTCTTCGAATCAGTCTCCAGAGCTGTGGACGAGGGTAAGGCAGTCAACACAGCCTATCTGTACCTCGCCAAGGTCTTCAACACAATCCCCCACTCTGGATCATAGATAAACTTATTAAGCTGGGCATAAATCCCTACGTCACTCGGGTTGCCAACTGGCTTACTGACAGAACCCAGACTGTAAAAGTAGCCTACTCCAAATCTAGCTCCAGATAAGTGACAAGTGGAGTACCTCAGGGTTCAGTCCTGGAACTGCTCTTGTTTGGCATCTACTTCTCTGAAGTACAGG
The DNA here is from genome assembly GCF_019279795.1 of Protopterus annectens. Lineage (NCBI taxonomy): Eukaryota > Metazoa > Chordata > Ceratodontiformes > Protopteridae > Protopterus > Protopterus annectens. The sequence continues at coordinate 579,494,385 of NC_056747.1, read as the reverse complement.
CCAGCACTAAGGGACTCTGGCTAGCAAAGTTCGCAGATGACTGCAAACTGGGAGCCATTACTGAATCCCCACATGATGTGGATATTCTACAAAAGGGCCTTACAGAAACAGATGCCTGGTGCCAGAGCCATGGGCTCAAGCTTAATGCCAAGAAATGTATAGTTATCCCCTTTGGAAAAAAAAATATGTACTCATGAATTAGGTGGCAGTACACTAAACATCGAAAGTGTGATGAGAGACTTAGTGACACAGGTGGACAGTGGTCTCACCTTCGATAACCACATCGCCACAACAGTCAGGAAATCCTTCTATGTGGCCCACCTCATCACTAAGGGATTTTCATCCAGAAAAAAGGAGGTCATTGTCCCACTGTACTCATCCCTCATTAGACCCATTATAGAGTATAACGCCCTGTTTAGTGTGTACCTCACAAGACATCTGCAACAACTGGAAAGGCCGCAGAAGTACCTCACTAAAAGAATCACAGGCCTAAAGCAGATGCCTTATGCTGACCATCTAAAAAAAAAAAACTCCAGCTATACTCTGTGACATATTGTCTACTCAGAGGCGATGTCTGCTTAACATACAAGGCCATGTCAAACCCTGAGCTGTTGGACATGCTCCACTTAAAGAAATCCCAATCCGTCAAGAGCCACACACACCAGGGATCTAAACCTTGTCATCACAATGAACAAAACATGCTGGAGGGATAGGTTCTTGACCTAGAGACTCCCCAAGCTCTGGAATAGACTGCCCATACATGTCAAGCAGAGCGCCTCCTTGGCCTTCTTCAAAAGGAATCTTGATGATTGGATGGGAGATAGAAAATTCACCCCAGGGATCATGTCAGCTGGACAGAGGTCCAGAGAAGTAAATATTGTGGGAAGAAATATCCAGGGAATTGTTATGGCTAGGCTTGTATAGGCCCTAGGGCCAATAGCCTAGTACCAACCTATGAAGCTATGAACCTATAAAACATGATCTCTCTGATCCACTTGAATCCCTTTTCAGCTGGAGCCTTCAGTCAGGTTTTGTGTCCAAGGAATGGAACATTGCTACAGTCATTCCCCTGCACAAAGGAGGTCCAACCACTGATCCAGTTAACTACAGGTCCATAAGTCTTACCAGCCTCATAGGTAGGCCATGAAAAGAATCCTCATGGATATGATAAATAAGGACTTGGGTAACCTGTGAATGATGGATCCATCACAGTTCAGCTTTGATAAAAGAAGGCCATGCCTATTAAATCTGGTGGACATTTTTGAGAGGGTCATCAAAGTATTGGATAAAGGTAAGACTGTGCACACAGCTTACCTAGACTAGGCTTTTATACACTACCCTACTCAGGCATTATGGACAAGCTCACTAATTTAGGTATAAACCTTTTTGTCATCCACTGGATAGCCAACTTGTCTCACTGATAGGACCCAGGAGGTCACAATATGTGAGACCACCTACACCAATAGGTCAGTCATTAGCAGAGCCCCCCCCCCCCCCCCCCCCAGGGCTTGGTACTAGGCCTGTTTCTTTTTGACATATGTTTCTCTGAAATGGAAGCAAATACTGAAGGTTTGTGGCTGATTGTAGATGGTTGCAAGTGGGGGGTTATCATTAACTGCTCTGCAGACACTAGCATTCTTCAAGAAGGTCTGTCTCTGATTAAGAAATGTGCCAAAACCATGGTCTTAAAACCAGTTCCAAGAAATGTATAATTGTACCCTTTGGGAAAGCAAACATCCCAGCTAATTACCATGTTGGTAATAATGCCCCTAGGAGTCGACCTAGTGGTCAGAGATCTTTGTACACACATAGCCAGTAGCCTTACCTTCGACCAACAAGTGACCACAGTGGAAAGGAAGTCCTTTTATGTTGCACAACTAATAAGCAAGGAAATGGCATCTAGGTCCAAAGCGGTCATTATCCTACTGTACTCTGTCCTTACCAGACCAATGATAGAGTACAGTGCTCTCTTTGGTATTTACCTGACCAGGCATATGCAGCAACTAGAGCAACCTCAAAGGTTCCTTACAAAAAGAGTACAAGACATAACAAACCTGCTTTATGAAGAACACCTTAAAGCCTTTTATCTCTACTCAGTCTCCTGTAGATTGCTGAGGGGGTGATCTGTGCCTGACTTACAAAGTATCCACAAACCCCACACTTATGAATCTCCTACATGTTTGTAAGAAAAAGAGTACCAGAAATACAAAGTCTGAGGACCTGAACTTTTGCTGTGACTTAAATAGAACATGCTGAAGCAACAGATACTTGTCCCAGCGACTGCCCCTTCCATGGAACAGGCTTTCCATCCATGTGAAGTGGAGTTAGTCTATTTCCCAGTTTAAGCACAACCTAGAGAAGCTGATGGGGAATAGGAAATTTCCACTGGGCCTGGCATACATGTCTCCTTTAACAGAGGTAGCTTATAAATGCCTGGCTCTTAACATCCTGTTTGAATGCAGGACATCATTTTTGTTTTGGGAAAATTGGCTAGGTTTAGAAAGCCCCCCACCCCCATCCCGGGTTATTAGCCTAGTAACAATCTGTGAATCAAGTCATTTAATTATAAGTTTGCTCGAGAATGCTTTTTGATGCCTCAAGAGATAACAGAGTCATGTCTCCATATCCAAGCTGATTTGTGATCCAGGCAGGAGTTCTTGGGAGTCATATGGAGCATTCACTTCTACCGTTGATAGTGAAATGAAAAACAGAGAACAAAAGAGAATGTTTCCTCTTCTGTCATCCAGTAAGGAGAAAGACTTGCTTATAACATGGCCTAATTTCCCAGTAGATCCATATACACACTTTTCAGTTTTCTGTGTCTCCCCTGAAGATATTGCATTTAGTGAGATTATTTAATTTTTATGTCTAGCCAACTGAAGATCACTCATCACCATTAAGAAGGTTTTGCACAAAAGGTGAGGCATAAGGAAACCACATGAAATACTACTATCATTGCACACCTTGAAGGACATAGCAGAGACATTCACAGCATCCTGGCACTGGCACTTATCCCCCAACCCCCTGCAAAAAAAAAGCCCCATAGGGTGTATATGGTCTTTTGACATACAGATCAAGAGTTGTGTGACACTGTCAAAGCTGATTTAGCCACAATTTTCATTAAGTAGTAGCCATTTATCAAAGAATATATATATATATATATATATATATATATATATATATATATATATATATATATATATATATTATTTCTGTATTGTATGTGTCCTTTGACAGTCTTGTGTATAATATACCACAAGAGAGTTGTCACTTGTTTAGATCTGTCAAGGCAGTCAGTTATGCCATGATTACGTAACAGAGCTTGGTTTCAAAGGTTGTCATAATCGGAGGATGGTAGTTGGGATAAGCTTCCACAACCCAAGTCCAGCTCCTGCCCTTCATGTGTGACTTAGTTTCTAAGTCAAGTGAAGCCATTTATACTGACAGGAGAAGGGGCAAAGGTGGGTGACTGGCACCTTTTAACCAGTTGCTTTGGGCAGGTGAGGCTCATCAGCCTGGGAAGGCAACTCACCTAGGAGAAGGCAATCTCTGATTTAAAACCCCCGCTGCCTTGGTTCAATACTTAGTCATGGTGAATGCTTTGAAAGTAAACCCCAAGGAATAATCTGGAGATGGAGCTCCCAGCAGTTTTTGTGATGATACTGATGCTAAGTTGTACTAGCCTTGCTTTTCCCTTGGATTACATCAGTGATGTGGAGAGGGGGACCCTGCTGCTGAGCATCCGCTGTTTCTTTAAATTTACTTGCCTAGGCCTGCCCCCTGGAGAGGACACTGCAGCATTGATCTGTGAGCAGTGATGCAACATGGGAAGTAGTAGTTAACTGTAATAAGCCAATGCACTCAACTGGCATAAAATGAGACACCAGGGGCTGCTTCTGATGGCGAGACAGATTAATTTACCTGATTGGGCAGCTACTACCCACCTTAAGCTGGACAGCCCCCAGCAAAATAGGTGCTGTCTCACCATGATTCACTTGCTCTACTGGGTGTGTGGGGCTTAGGGAACCCCCAACAGGTGGATCATTAACCATACAACTGGAAAAACCAAAAAGCGACAAAATGAGCAAGTCTTTAGTCTAGATAAATGGAAAGTTAGGGCTATGACTCCAGGCCTTATGGAAGATCTACAGAACATCAGTGATGCTCAGAAGACACCTGTCATTAACAAGTTGAGCAGATGGACATTGTGACTCTCCAGGAAACAAGGCTGCTCTCCATTGGATGCCTCACAGAGAAAGACTTTACTTTTTTGTGGCATGGGAAGCTTCCAAGAGACCGGGGAACATGGTGTTAGTTTTGCAATCATAAACCTCATTGTCTCAGTCATACCATCAAATATGGGAAATGAGAGACTGCTGAAAATTCAGCTCCAAACTCCAATGGCCATGGTCAACATCTTTAGCATCTATGCTCCTACTTTTACTCAAAAAGTCAAGGACAAATTCTATGATGAACACAGTACTGTCATCAGTGAGGTTACTTCCCATGAATCATTATTCATTCTTGGTGGTTTTAATGCCAGAGTTGGCCATCTTGTCTGAGACATTTTGGAACAGGAAAGGTGAATGAAAATGGATGGTGTCTCCTTGAACATTGTTCCCAGTATGATCTCTGCATAACCAACACTTTCTTCAATATGAAGCCCCAGCACAAAGTTTCATGGTGGCAACCAAGATCCGAACATTGGCACCAACTTGACAGTGTCCTCACCACAAACAGCAGTATAAGTAGTGTCAGTGTAACATGCAGTTACCACAACACAGACTTTGATGCTGACCACATGCTCATGTCTAGTAAGGTGAACATCCAGACACACAGAATTCTTTCACTCCAAAAACAAAGGGAGGCCACACACTGATATAGGCAGGACTCATGACCCTTCAAAAGTACGGAAGTTTGTTCAAGCAATTGGAGGCTTTGCCCTGCCTGGATGACACTAACACCAACAAGAGATGGGAAAAACTATCAGTTTCTGTCTGTAATGCTGCTATATCTGTCTTTGGGAAGAAGGCAGTCAAGTGTGCTCTTTGGTTTGAGCCCATTTGATTGAGAAGAAGAGACAGGAACTGACAGCATACAGGTCCTCCCCCAATGAGGAGAACGTGCTCAGAGTCAAGTGCAGCAGTTACCTCATTGGTGTGCAAATGGTTATTGGCTCCAACTTTGCTTCACGATTCAGCATGCTGCAGAGATTGGTAACATGCGAGGAGTGTACAATGGGCTTAAGCAAGCTAGCGACCCATCACAAAGGAAGATCACCCAACTTAAGTTGGCCACAGGCAAGGTCTTGAAGGACAGGACCAAACAAATGGAACACTGGGGGGAACACTACTCTCAGCTGTATGCCAGAGAGACCATAGTTACAGAGAGAGCCCTGAATGCCATCGAGCCTCTGCCAACTATGACTGAACTCAATGCTGAGCCCATCTTGGAGGAACTCAGTGATGCACTAAAAGCACTCTGTTCAGGAAAAGCCCCCGGGAAAGATGGTATTCCCACAGAAATCCTTAAATGTGCCAGAGGTACCCTAATCTCAGAGCTGCATGCAATACTTTGCCAGTGCTGCAGAAAAGGCACTGTACCACAAGATATGAGGGGTGCTGTCATAGTTGCTATCTGTAAGAATAAGAGTGACAAAAGTGATTGTTACAGCTATCATGGCATCTCCATTCTCTGTACCATAGGGGAGCTGTTTGCGTGTGTTGTCCTGAAGAGACTTCATGTTCTTATGGAGAGAAACTAGCACAAGAAAAAACGCTAAACTCGTCGCTTTTAGAGAATACTGGATTTAATAAAACGCTATTTTAGCGTTTTATTAAATCCAGTATTCTCTAAGAGCGACGAGCTTAGCGTTTTTTCTTGTACTAGTTGGTTTCCAGTGGAGTATATTAGTTCTTATGGAGAGAGTTTACCTGGAGTCTCAGTGTGGGTTCAGAGCTGGATGGTCCACTATAGAGATGGTTTTCTCTGTTAGGCAACTACAAGAAAAGTGCAGGGAGCAGAACAGACCTCTGTATATTACCTTCATTTATCTGACCAAGGCGTTCAACTTCATCAGTAGGAAAGGTTTGTTTGTTTGCAATTCTGGCAAATGTCTGCTGTCTTCCAATACTGCTTAGCATTATCAGGGCCTTTCATGAAGTCATGATGGGAACCATCATGTGTGATGGACCCTCATCTAAAACTTTTGAGATTCTCAGTGGAATAAAGCAGGGGTGTGTATTGGCTCCAGCATTGGTATCTTCTTTTCAGTTCTGTTGAAATTTGCTTTTGGAACTGATACAGCGGGTATCTTTCTCAGATCCAGAATGGACGGCAACTACTTCAAACTGTCGAGACTTAGATTGAAGACCAGAGTGCACTTAGGACGTGTCTAAGGGAGCTCCTGTTCACTGATGATGCAGCTATGGTGGCTCACACTCAGTAAGAACTTCAGTCACTCATGACTCGATTTGCGAATGCACTTATGGAATTTGGCCTCACAGTAATGTTCAAAGAAGACCCAGGTGATGGACCAAAATGTGGGCTGTGAGACATCAGTCATGGTGAGTGACTATGAGCTGGAAGTTGTCCAAGAGTTCATGTACAATCTTTGACAACTTGTCACTTGATAGCAAGATCAACAAGTGCATTGGAAAAGCTGCCACAATGTTTTCCAGGCTAACAGAGTATGGACTAATAAGACGTTCACTGTTTATACCAAGGTGCAGGTTTACACAGCCTCTGTTTTGAACACATAATTGTATGTCAGTGAGATATGGACTCTGCACTCAAAACTGTGTGCTGCCTTAGGTGCATACTTGGTATCTCATGGCAGGACAAGATCCCTAACATCACAGTGCTTGAGAGGATGGTCACCACCTCCATGTTCACCCTCCTGAAACAGAAGCGGATGCATTGGTTGGGTTATGTGTCTCACATGATGGATAGCCGAATACCAAAAGACCTCCTTTTTGGAAAGCTGGTGTCTTTAAAGAAGCTGAAAGGGTGACCCAAATTGTGCTACAGGGATATATGCAAGTGTGACCACAGTGCTTTCTCCATCAGTGTGAACAACTGGTATTCTCTCACCTCAGACAAGATTATCTGGCAACAGGAATTGAAGGAAGCTGTCACTATGTATGAAACTACCTTGGCAAGGAGAGCAGAGAATGAGAATGCCCTCAGGAAAATCCGTGCCCATAATACCAGACCAACATTGGCCTGCTGCTACTCAGTGTGTGGAAGGGACCGCCACAATGAGGGTCATGCTGCTCAGTGCTAGAAGTCTAAATCTCAAGATGTACTCACTTAAAGCTGTCCTCAAAATGGAGAATGTTGACATCTGTGCTGTAACGGAGACCTAGTTTAAAGAGGCAGAAAGCACCCCTGTGCTCCCAGGCTACAACTCATTCCATACCTTTCGTCCTCAGAATACAGCCAGAAGCTCCAAAGGTGGTGGTGTCTCCATATTCCTAAAGGATATGCACACCTCCAGACTGGTAGCCCAGCATAATGCATCCAAGATACTTCAGGTACAACTAACACTGGGTAAGACGGCGATACAAGTTGCCTGCTACAGAACCCTAAACATCGGCGATACAAGTTGCCTGCTACAGAACCCTAAACATATCCCTAGACTCTCACTCCAACTTCCTAAGCATCCTGGAATCTATCAAGGTCCAACCCAATAGTCTCATACTGGCTGACTTCAACTACCCTTCCATCAACTGGGAAAACTATTCAAGTACCAATGTACAGGCCCAGCACTTTCTGGAATTTATCATTTCCAATGCCCTGGACCAGCTCATTCTGACCCCCACTAGAAGCAGAAACATCCTCGACCTGGTTATCACCAACGTGGGAGACCATTCAAATCTGACTACAAACTGATCACCATGGAACTCACCATTTCATCTACATGCCCTGCTAAGGTGACTACCCTGAAAAACTTCTCTAAAGCTGGCTTTGGTTTCCTAAAAACAGAGGTAGCTAACTTCTCAGCACCCCTGCCAATGGAAAATAGCTGCATGACTGTGGAATCATACACCAATGCACTCTACGAGCATGACCACAAATGCATGAACCACTGCCGAATCATACACCAATGCACTGTACGAGCATGTACACAAATGCATGGACCTTCCCATACCAAATAGAACTAAGACACTGTCCTTTGAGTAAAGGAAGCTGATCTGGTGGTCCCCAGACATCAATGAAGTCTACAACAGAAGGAAGAAACTGTTGCAGAAAAAAATGAAGTCACGAGACTGGATAACCTTCCTTATCAGTCTCAACAAAAAGCTGAGATCCCTTATCAAATCCTATAAAGCCAGCTATGAAGGCAGAATAACGGCTGACACCAAAAAAAAAAAAAAAAAAACACAAAACCGTCTATAGCTAGATCAAAAACCTCAAAGGCAATACCCAGATTTGCTCAGTTATTGTGGAATGGCACCTCCTATACTGATCCAACAGATATAGCCAACATACTGGCCAACAGATTCAGTGCCAGCTTTACCCCTGTCCCCCACAAGGGCCTTATCACAATACCAGAAAAAAGCCTGGTACCAACCATTTCTGCGGCACAGGTAAAGGCTGCATTGTCCAAAGCCAAGAATACAGCATCCATGGGACCTGACAATATCCCTGCCTGCATCCTACATGAGCTACAAAATGAACTGGCACCACATCTGTGTGCCCTGTTCAATCACAGCCTTACCTCAGGCTATGTCCCTAATGAATGGCTCACTGCTGTAGTCACCCCACTTCATAAAGGGGGAGCAACTACAGACCCTAGGAACTATCACCCCATTAGCCTGATGAGTCTGGTATGCAAAGCTAAGGAGCGCATCATCGTTGACCTGCTTAACAAAGATATAGGCAGTCTTCAAACTCTTGACCCCACACAGTCTGGCTTTGTCAAGGGGAGATCCTGCCTGCTGAACCTGGTTGATTTCTTCGAGGCAGTCACCAAGACTGTGGATGAGGATAAGCCAGTGGATACAGCCTACCTTGACCTGGCCAAGGCCTTTGATATTATTCCACACACTGGTATCATTGATAAACTCACCAAACTAGGCGTCAATCCTTACATCTCTAGCTGGGTTGCAAAGTGGCTCATAGACAGGATCCACAGAGTGCAAGTTTCAGATTCCAAGTCAGACTGTTAACCAGTCACGAGTGTAGTCCCACAGGGCTCAGTCCTGGGCCCTCTCCTGTTTGGCATCTACTTCTCAGAAGTCCAGGATAAACACAGAAGGTCTCTGGCTGACCAAGTTCACTGATGACTGCAAGCTAGAAGTCATTATCAACTCCCCAAGTGATGCAGACATCCTACAAAAGAGCCTCTCTGAGACCAATGACTGGTGTCATAATCTTGACCTGAAGCTTAACGCCAAAAAGTGCGTTATCAACCCCTTTGGAAAAAACTCAGTTCCCACGAATTACCACGTTGATGGGAGCCCACTGAACACTGAAGGGGCTATAAGAGATCTAGGCACCCAGGTCGACAGCCACCTCACCTTCGACCACCACATTGCCACTGTGATCAGAAAGTCCTTCTATGTGGCACATCTTGTAACCAAAGGTTTTGCATCTAGGAAGAAAGAGGTCATCATCCCTCTTTACTCATCCCTCATTAGACCAGTCATTGAATATAACTCCCCATTTGGCAAGTACTTGACCAGACACCTGCAATAGCTGGAGAGGCCACAAAAGTACCTCACAAAAAGGATCCTAAACCTTTAACACATGTCTTACATGGACAGACTCAAGAAACTTCAGCTATTCTCAGTCTCTTATCATCTACTTAGAGGTGATCTCTGCTTGGCTTACAAAGCCATGTCTGACCCAGCCCAACCTGAAATGCTGCACCTAAAGAAATCCCAATCTCCCCACACCACACACTCCAGAGATCACAACCTCATTACCACAATTAACAGAACGTGGACAGGTTAATCTCCCAAAGACTGCCCATACTCTGGAATAAGCTTCCCATTCATGTCAAGCAGAGCACCTTGCTGACCGTCTTCAAGAGAAATATTGACGAGTGGATGGGTAACAAAGTTCACTGCAGGGATCATTCCAGTTTCCGCACTGGATAGGGGCACGGTGAGGTAACATCAGGTGGCACGGTGCCTGGGCAATTCTTTTGGGCTAGGCTTCTAAACGCTCCAGGGCCATTAGCCTACTACACACCTATGAACTGGATTGGATTGCACAGTCACAGAAGATGATGTTTGAATCAGTCCAGTAGAAGCACAAACCCATGATCCTTTGGGATCGAAGGATGCCTGCTACATATTGGAGCTTAATCTTAAGACTTTTTATATTCAGACTGATGTTAGAGAGAGAAAAATTAACTTTGACTTCAGACAGAATTAAAGTGTAGGACTGCACTAACAGGATGTGAAATGCTGCAATGATGGCAGCTGACTTAGCTTCTCAGTACAACAGCTGAAAGTTCAAAACATGTTTAAATTGAAAAGCTGATACGGCAGTTTTCCTTAACTTCTCAAACCCATTTTAATAAATTTCACCTGCTAGCTACATTCAGTAGCATAGAGCGGTTGTGGTGGTGCAGCAGTTAGCATTGCCACCTCACAGGAAGAGGTTCTCCCGTTCGATCCTCAGCAGGGGTGCCTTCTATGTGGAGTCTGCATGTCCTCTCTGTGGTTGCGTGGGTTTCCTCCGGGTGCTCCAGTTTCCTTCCACATCCCAAAGACATGCTGTAGGTGGATTGAACACTCCAAATTGGCCTAAGCGTGAGTGTGTGCCTTCTGTGGAAGGTTGGGTGCCGGGGTGGCAACTCGACACTGTAAAACTCCACTGCCAATTATGAGTGGACAGGTGATCCGCTATGGTGACCCCAACCAGGAAAAGCTGAAAGAAGAAGAAGCTATATTCAGTAGCATGATCACATTTAATCATGCTGATAGTATTTGTTAAATATACCAGAGCAATGGGCTTGTTATTAATTGCACTCCAGCACTAGAGCTGCATTACTTTGAAGATGCCTACACAGTTGTCACTATGGGTGCCATGCAGACAGCAAATCCAATAGATGTTCGACATTCTCACAGTTGCAGTAGTGTAGAGCTGTTTGGGTTATATTCTACCCAGGATACAAAGGCTAGCCAGCCTTCAAAAAGTCTCTGGCTTCCTCTCTTCATGTGCAGCCTGGCTGCTGTATGTCAAGTTCCACAGGAACAAAAGAACAGCCTGGTTGCCATTTTCTTCAGTACTTTCTTACTGCCCTTGGAAGAGAACCTCTGGGCTTCACAGAATAGAAGTTTGACTTAATTCTTCTATTTCTGGTAGATGAGTTCCCTTTGGAGAATCCTTTAGCACAGAAATTATAATTTTTCTATTTTTTAATGGGATTTCATCAGGGTCTCTTTAAGAAGATCAGCAAGTTACTGTGTTGACTTTGTAGTGGAAGCTTCTTACCAGTTGAGTAATTTTTAGTAACTGAGCTAGTTAAGTAGGTCTGGGGCACTTTTTGTGAATAAAATGTGCTGATTTTATACTTTTGTGACTGAAATGAAGGAATCATACATTTAAAGGGATTGCATGTTTTTTTAATGCTTGTTGCACTTTGTGACAATTTACCTCTATTTTTATTTCATAAATTAACACTGTCTCTGAAAAGGGCCTTCTCAATTGTGGAGTTTTAAAGTGTGCATTTGCTTTTTGATGTTTAGGAGACTGTATAGACTGTACTGCTTGTGAACACTAGAGTGACTGCTTCCAACCAACTCATTCTAGACATGTTTACTGCAGGAACATGGATACCCTTACCAGTCTTATAGGACCTAAAAAGAAAAAAAAAGAAAAATCCTTTGCCTGCACCATGGGCATAGTCTAAGTGTCATCTATTGGTGGGTGATTCTGCAGTAGCCACAGCTTGTTCCTCAGAGCTACTCACTGGTTTCCCAGAGAACCTTTGGTGTAGTGCATTCTATCATCATGGACTCTGCGGCTTTTCCAATGTCCATACCAGGTATGGGAGTTTCCCTAGGAGGTTCTTCCTAGGGTGCTTTGCAAGGTACATGCCAAAAGGGGCATTGTACTCAATAATGGGCCTTATAAGGGAAGACTACAGGGATGTTATGATCTCCTTGTCCCTGGATGAGATACTCTTACTTATGAGGTGGTCCATGTAGAAGGCTTTCCGTACCATGGAAGCAACATGGTGGTCAAAAGGCAGGCTGCTATCAACCTGGGTGCCCAAATCTCTCACGACTGATTGAGTGCTTAGGGCGTTGTTATTAATGTGATAATTTGTGGGAAGGTCATTCTCCCCAAAGGGGATGATGTTGCATTTTTTGGTATTCAGCTTGAGGCCATGTTTCTTGCACCAGTCATTTGTTTGAGTGAGACCCTCTTGGATGATGTCCACATCACTAGGGGAATTGATGACAGCAGCCAGCTTGAAGTAATGTGCAAACTTAGCCAGGCATAGCCCACTGGTTTTGGCCTGCACATCAGAAAAGTATATCCCAAATAACAGAGGCCCCAAGACAGAACCCTGGGGTATGCCGCTTATTACAGGTCTGCTTGAGGTGGGTTCCCATATTTTGACTACGTGGGTTCTGTCAGTGAGCCATTTGCTACCCATCTGGTAACATTTGAATTGATGCCTAGTTGAGAGAGTTTATTTATTATGCCTGAGTGGGGAATAGTGTCAAAGGCTTTTGTCAGGTCAAGGTACGCAATGTGCATTGTCTTCCCATCATCCGTGGCTTTGGTAACTCTCTCAAAGACTCTAAGACGTCCACCAAATTTAGCAGATTTGACCTCCCCTTGATGAAGAAAACTGTGTGGGATCAAGTGTTTGGAGGTGGATCAAGTGTTTGGAGGTAGCAAGTGTCCTTGTTAAATGAAGTCCATGATAATCCATTCCATGGCCTTGCAGATCCAGCTAGTTAGTCTGATGGGTCTACAATTTCCCAGATTGGTGGATGCTCCACCTTTGTGTAAAGGGATGACAGTGGCTGTCCTCCACTCAGCTGGGATGAAGCCAGTACTCAGGCTTTGGTTGAATAGGATGTCTATTGGTGCTGCAAGTTCCTGCCTCAGTTCACGTAGGATGCAGCCTGGGATGTTATCAGGTCCCATGGAGACTGTATTTTTTACTTTGAGAGCGCAGTGATGACCTGTTTCCTAGCTATAAGGGGAAAAGGGCAGGTACTGGGGATGTCCTGATTTACTGATGGGGGGACAGAGGGATAAAGATTTTGTTGAATCTGTCAGCCAGCAAGTTTGCTATATCAACGCATTTATATATGTGGTGTCCTTGACCACCAGTTTTGAACAGATCTGGGTGCTTCTTTTGAGGTTACAGACATATGTGAAGAAGGCTTTATGATTGTCTCTAGTAGATGTGGCCAATTTGGACTCATTTACTTTGGAGGATTTCACTAGTGCTCTTATTTGCTTGTTCAGGTTAAGGAGACATTGCTTCCAATTGGGCACCTGCTCCTTCTTGGTCTTGGACAGCAATTTTTCCTTTTGTTAGTTTATTTATTACAGATGTCCACCAGACAGATTTACTGTTTCTTGCGGAAGATGTTTTAGCCCTTGTGGAGGATGATTTAGCCCTGTTGGGTATTCCTGATTCCATGAATCCATATAAATGCTGGTATAGTGCTTTGGAGTAGTTTTGGATATTGGTGCCAGTGCCTACAGAGGGGGAGGAGGCTGTGAAGCTGTTCATACCACCCCTCAGGAGACTGTAGTCAGCTTTGGAGAAGTTTTTATGTCTGATCTTAGCTATAGGGGGTTGAGGGAGATTTTGACTTCGAATGTGACCACTTTGTGGTCAGATTTTAACAGGGAGGTTAATACTATAGGGATGCTGCAGTGGTTACTCATGTTGGTTAATACCAAGTCATTATCACCCCTTGTGGGGGTATCAACTAGCTGTTACAAGGCATTTGCATTGACAAAATCAAGGAATCTCTGGGCATTTGTGTTCTGGCATGGGTAGTTCTTCCAGTCTGTTTGGAAAGTTAGTCACCCAGGATCAGGGTAAAGGATTGATTCTTGATAGATTTGAACAGGTCCAAATAGGCGAATTGTGCATCTTGAGTCAGATATAGGGGCTGGTGGCTAGCTATAATTTGAATAGGGGTCTTGTCAATGGTTAACTGTACCTGGAGTGTCTCCTGTGCATCATACTGTTTGACCTGCCTGGAGGTGTGTATGTCTTTAATGTATATTGAAACTTCACCTCCTTTGGCTTTACTGCCCACAGTGTGGGGTCTGAATGTATGATAGGATGAGTAACCAGGTAAGGCTGGGGTGGTCTCCACAGCTTTGAACCAGGTTTCTGTGACTGCACAGATGTCAGCATTTTCAAGGGTTAGGAATGCTTGCGATGAGTGAAGTTTCATGTTTAGACTCCTATCATTCCGCAGCATGACCTTTAATTTGTGTTTTGTTGACATTTTTATGTTGGTAGTTTTAACCTCATCACGTTTCCTAAAAAGGCACTATAGGGGAGGCAAGAGCCTTTGCCTGAAGCCCAGGTGAGACACATGCAGGCCATCTCTGGCAAAGCATCATGGTCTACCATATCTTCCCAGGCTGTCAGGTACTGGACCCCCCTGGAATGACACCAGAAACTAAGCCAATTGTTAGTCAATCATTTTCTGTTTGTATTGAGGCATCATTCTGGGTGATGGCAGAATGCTGCTTAAGGCTAGGGACATACCTGCTTGGGACACAGTTAGTGAGCTCAATCATGTCTCTCTTCATATAGTCCAGAGAGGTATGTCTCACGTCAATCACGCCAAGATGGACTATGACAGAGCCATAACAGTACCTGTTGTTGAGAGTCTTGAGTGCATGTGTGATATGCCAGATTCTGGCACCTGACAGACAACTAACCGTGACTTTCTCCTTATCCAGCCTGGTGAGAGGCACATCTGTGTGTCTGTCAGTGGAGTCTGCTATGACTAATATGTTGGGGTTATGGTGAAGCCTTAGTGGTTGTGAGGCACAGGTGAGTGGACTATGCATGGTAGGTGGTGTGGAGGGCTGTGGAGATTGCATGTATTTTTGCCTCGGAGTCTCCTTTGTTTGGGTATGTTTATGTGGAGGACCTCCGCATATGTAGGTGTGTGTTGTGTAGGTGTGGGTGGTGTTTGAGGTATAGTGATTGTGTTGACAACTTTTCCATGTCAGATATACTGGCTTGAGGGGAAAGAGCTTAGATTCTAGATTCCTAATCTAATTGCATTTCCTCACAAATTGTGTTCCTAGGTGGTAGTAGTAGATGATTGTCCATGTACATGAGGCAGTTGCTACACTGTCTCAAAATGCCCATATCAACCAGACTGGCAGGAAACTGTAGGAAATTGTCCATCCATATTTGTCAGAATCTGAGGGAGAAAGGCCAGGGAGAACTAAGGGGTGGGCCTAAAGCCCAAGTGCTTAAACTAAAACTAAGAGCTTAGAATAACACTTAATTTAGACAGGCTATAAACAAGCAGTAATAAATGCAACTGAAAAGATGCAGTTGAACACTTTAGACAACAGACAGCAAGTAGCAGGAAAAAGCAAAGCAAGATGAAGTAACAGAGTAGTAGGAAGAAACGCAAATTAGAAAAATATAAGCAGCTGAATAAAGTGTCTTTTTTAATAAAGTAAAAAGGGAGAGAGCAGGAACAGAATAAAATTCAAGGTTAAGGAACTAAGGAGTTTAGCCTTCCCAAATGATCTCTGTATTAGGTAGAATGAGCTAAAGAGATGGGATTTGGAGCAGTGTCCCAGATCAAATTTACAGTAGGGGCAAGCAACTGCAAGAGCCACCACCTTTAAGAACACAACAGTAATAGGGTGGGGGGGAAATGTTTCAGCACAGATCAGAAAACAATTACAGCAGATATATAAATAATTCAGTCGAGCAAAAATAAAGACAGTGCAGAAATCTGAACAAAGTACCAAAAATATACTTAGCTCTATATTTCCAGATTGTTTGAGAAGCACTCTCATTCGGAACACAAGGAGATTCTAGCACATGAGAAAAATGCAGTGGTTCTTAAAAACTGTGTGGACCCAACATTCTCTTGAATTTCAGGTTCCAATTTTGACTTTTGTTAAGAGATAACTTCTGTGGTGATGACAACAGATTGCTCTGAATCTTGATCTCCCATTTTTTCTTCCAATCCCAGCTGAATTTCTGAAAACAGACATTTCAGGTTTTTCTTGGGGGAAGTTTCAGTGAAGTAAAAGTGTGGGGTCTTTGTATTAAAACAGGCTAAAAGCACATAAATGTCAAGTAGATGTTAGCTGCAGTCCATGTTGTAGAATCTATTCATCTGTGGTTCCTAGGACCTCTTCATGTGATTACAGACAACTCAACAGTGATGCATGTATTTAAACAAATGGAAGCACCAGGTACAACTTTATATGCTGGCTGGCTTGGAAGGTTACTCTAAAGCATTGTTTAACCCTCCAAGTTTCATATATTCTCTCAGCACAAAATGTAATGACAGACAAGCTGAGCAAGACCAGGACAGTCCGTCACAAAAGGAAATTGATTGATGGGGATCTTCCAGGAATTGATTTAGTTGTGGAGAACATCACAAAAAGATCTCGTCTCCTTTCAAAACAGCCAAAAAACACAGTTGTAGACTTAGCACTTAAGATCCAGCTTCACAGCAAATTCCAACAGCAAAAACAGACGATCCGGACCACCAGGCTGATAAAAAAACAGTAGTTTAATAAAATGCAGTAGGTCAAGTTTAAATTCAACAACAGATTGTTATCATTGGCAATAAGTTGCTTCATTCTCTCTGTACTTACTTTGGCAGCAGCAGACAGCACTGGACGGTAACTCAACTCACTGTCCTCAAGATATTGTTCGGCCACATCTGTTTTTGCTGTTGGAATTTGCTGTGAACCTGGACTTTAAGTGCCAAGTCTACAATTGTGTTTTTTGGCTGTTTCTGATATTGTGTTGTCTTCGTACACATGGCTGAACAATATCTTGAGGACATTGAGTTGAATTACCATCCAGTACTGCTGCCAAAGTAAGTACAGAGAGAATGAAGCAACTTATTGCCACTAATAACAATCTGTTGTTGAATTTAAACTTGACCTACTGCATTTTATTAAACTACTGTTTTTTTATCAGCCTAATGGTCTGGATAGTCTGTTTTGCTGTTGGAATTTGCTGTGAAGCTGGACCTAAGTGCGGTCTACAATTGTGTTTTTTGGCTGTTTCTGATATTGTGTTGTCTTCGTACACATGGCTGAACAATATCTTGAGGGCATTGAGTTGAGTTACCATCCAGTACTCCCTGCTGCTGCCAAAGTAAGTACAGAGAGAATGAAGCAACTTACTGCTACTGATAACAATCCATTGTTTAATTTAAACTTGACCTAGTGCATTTTATTGAACTACTGTTTTTTTTATCAGCCTGGTGGTCCGGATTATCTGTTTTTGCTCTTGGAATTTGCTGTGAAGCTGGACCTTAAGTGCGGTCCACAGTTGTGTTTTTTGGCTGTTTCTGATATTGTGTGGTCTTCGTACACAGGGCTGAACAATATCTTGAGGACATTGAGTTGAGTTGAGTTACCGTCCAGTACTGTCTGCTGCTGCCAAAGTAAGTACAGAGAGAATGAGGCAACTTATTGCCACTGATAACAATCCGTTCTTGAATTTAAACTTGACCTACTGCATTTTATTAAACTACTTTTTTTATCAGCCTGGTGGTCTGGATTGTCTGTTTTTGCTCCTTTCAGAGCAGGCAACTAAAATTCTGTACAGCTTTTGAATGTTTGGAAGGGCTCTCCAAAGATCATTGTGGCAGTTCCCTACTGGTGAAGGCAACAGTTCTCCCTTCGTATGGAATTGGTCAAGGGCAATTGCCACAAGGTTCCTTACAGATCGGATCTACTCACACAAGGCAGGGCAAGTTTGATGCACCCCAGACTCAACTACAACTGACGGCCAAGATGATTCAATTTGATAATTTTAAGGCACCTTTCTAATAAGGCAAGCAAACTTCCTTCCAGGAAATCTTATGTTTGCAAGTGGAAAATATTTTCTGGTTAGTGCCATGCTGATAACCAAGGCCCAATCAGAGAATTATGTAGCACTGATTTTTTAAATATTTTTGTGAGTTACTATCCTTTGGCCTGTCTTATTTTTATGTCAAGGTTCGTCTTTCAGCATGTCTGCCCCTGGATCCTCCCCTTTTTTCCCTGTCTTTGGTCAAGCAGTTTTTAAAGGTGGGAGTTGCATATAAGACTACCTAGGAAACAGGTGGCTCCTACTTGGGATCTTAATGTTGTGGTGGAAAAGTTAACTTTACGTTCCTTTAAACTAGCTCATCTGGCTGATTTATGGGTCTTAATGTGGAAGACTGTTTCTTATTGATGTGACTTTTGCAAGAAGAGTATGAGTTGCAAGCTCTTATGGTGAGTCAGCCTTATTTGGTTTTCCATAGGGTTATTTTAAGAACAAAGCTCTCACTCATCCCAAATGTTTGAGTCTACATTGAATAAAGCGATCAATCTCACTGTTTGCCTGTGCTCACTCTGAATGTGCACAGGCAACTTGGATATTATCCAAATCCGTTAAGTAAAGGAAGAAAAAGTTAAAGCTGGAGTATATTTTATTGGCTTGGGCTACTGCTATTGTCTTTGTGGTGCAGTTTGTGGAGTTATAATTTTGAGTAGTATCGTCATATTATACATGTTTATCTCCTATGATGGGACAAAGAAGAACCTGTGTCAAAATAGACTAGTTCAAGATGGTTGTCCCTTGCTATTGCTTTTTGTTATTCCAACTATTTCATCAGAATCGAGGCATATTCTGCAAGAGCCTTGTCTTCGTTGATGGTATATTGGAAAGGAGTGGACTCTAGAAGCAACATACATTTTACAAAGTAGATTCCTTCTTCAGGTCGAGTACAGGCCTTGCTTGGTCCTCCAGGGGCTCATGGATGCTAATCCATCCTCCTCCCTGGACAGATAAGCTATGGTAATCTACCCAAGTAGCTATACACTACTGCAGCAATAAGTATATTGAACATAGTACAGTTATGTAAGCTGCACTTTTTCTGTAACAGTAATGTTCAAATTCCTCATTACTGCAGTAGCTGCACCCTTTATCCATCTTCCTTTTTCTGTATTTAGTTACTTTTTTGAGTTCAAAGTTGTATGTTTTCCTAACTTTTTGGTTTTCAAAATGAGTAGTGTCTCATCTTTTGGTGTGGGGGGTAAGAAACCCCTTAAGAAATTGATGGCCAGGCTATCTCCCTGTGGATCATGATACACATCAGCCTGAGTTCATGAGTGGAGGTGAGCCAGAGACTTTTGACTACTGGCTGACCATTTTATCTGTGCAGGATGTAACTCAAATGGCTGTAGACTACAACAGTGTGGAATCTGAGTATCTACTGTTAATGGTAAGTGTAACTTGCACAACTGTTCTTTCTGGCAATGAGAAGGAGTTAAATCTGCCAACAGTTTAATGGATCCTTCAGTTAGAGCCACTAGTGTAATTCTTAGGTACTGAGCCATCTTCAGAATATATAAAGACACACCTTAAGGGAAGCTCCATTTGCTATGTACTTTTTACTCTGAAAAGAAAGAAACAATAACTGTAGTTAAGCATCTTTTTTGTGAACAAACCATCAATATGCTAGAAATATTCTGCTAGTAAAGGATGCTTTTGTTGGATGCAAAAAACTGTAAGGTTACAAGGTGCTGTCAACAGTGACAAAATGTTACCCTGTCACTATTTTTTCCCCTGATCCCACGCTGATCATCAAACTATCACTGACTGGCAGCTCACTTGGTCCATTCAGTCCTCCTGTGCAAGAGTCCTATGGTCGGTCTGTTCCCTAAGAGCAAGAAGGTGAGCATACTAGGAACAGTACCCTAATCCATGAGAAGAAACCAGTGTTTGCTGCTAGTCATAACCACTTCTTATTGGAGGCTTCCATGATCTTATATAATGATGGTTGCACAAGGGTTCATGCATTCTACCACGCATAGCCATCTACCTAAGCAGCACACTGTTGTACAGTATGGTCCTGCTAGGTTCCTGCTGTTCACAGTAGGCTTCACCAGTGCAGCTAGCAAAAATTGCTTTCTTCCACATCAAGATGGGTAAGAAGGCATCTGCATCTCACTCCCATTCACCATTGCCTGTCTCCTCCCAACATCTGTGTTTCAAAACAAACACAGGCCATCAATGTTGCAATCAGAACTTTAATCTCTCTACACCACTGGGATGGAACATCCATCACTTAACAGCATGACCAATGATGATTTGTCCTGGATTTCAAGAGTTTCCTATCCCCAGGATGAAAGTTTTAACTTTACAGTGCAACTTGTCAGAACAGTACTGCAGACAAGTTTTTTTAGATGTGAAGATTGTTTTGGGGTACCAAACACCTTCTATTTAAGAAGGCAACACAATCGCTTCACAACACAAGAAGCAGATTTTTAATACTTTCCTAAGTACAAAATGTGGGGACATTTGTTAAATCTTTGCAGTCTTAATCAGTTCATAATAAAGGATTTTATTAAAGTATCTCTAAAAGGCTTTCCTGTTCTTGGAGAATGTCTTATCTTGATATGTTAGCCAGACCTTCCTACAAAAAGTATTTGCAATATCAAGCAGCAGATATACACTTCTGTTTTCAATTTTGCCATATGGTTTGTACAAATTCCCAGCAGTATTTACAAAATATTTAGCTCCATTGTTTCTGCATCTGGAAAGGCAGCATGTAACTCTCTTTACTAAATTGATTATTGTCTAGTGGAGCAAGTTCAGAAACTGTTGTAAAAACAGAAACAACTGTCAATTTATTTCAGACTCTGGATATAACCGACTGCAAGAAGTTTAATTTCAGAGTAGTCTAGAAACCAAAAGATTTCAGCGTTTGAAAAAAAACACAAACCAGAACCAAATGTGGAGAATGCTGGTCCCCTGTGTCTTGACACGCCAAACCAATGTGTAAATGGTCTCAACAAAAACGAAGATGAACCAATAAATAAAAACAAGAATTTATTATGTAAAGAAGTTAAGCGCTTTCACTCGCTACGTTGCGAGCTTCTTCAGAACTCCTTAACAGTATAGCAGTCTCATTTAAATAACTTCTTTGGCGCCAAAAAAGCGCGACATTAAAGCAACAAACACTATAAAACACAAAAAAGTGACTAATACTATAAAATGCCATGCAAAGAAATGGCAAGAATCAATAACATTCATTCTCACTATCATAAAAATGCAAAGCTAATACACGAATGTGTCAGCAATAAATAAATCTAATAACTTCACTTAAAATCTTTATTTTTCACTAAGTGAAAAATAACAATAAATGATTAATTTAGTTGTAAAATTGGCTTAATGGTAATATAATCATTCAATGCTGGTGCATTAGAGGCATCAGTATATAGCTGCCACCAGATTTCTTTGTAAGACAGTAGTCCTTTATAATTTCCCCCTCTAGGGTCTATTTGAACACTTTCAAGGATGGCAAATTTAAAAATATGTCTATTTCCACATTTTTTAACATGTCTATATAGGGCATTGTTTTCATCCTTGGTCTTAATACTATATAAATGTGCATATACGTTTATTGAATTTTCTCTCCGTTTTTCCTATATAGAATCCAGAACTGGCTGTGCATTTAGCTAAATATATAACCCGTCTAGTGTTGCAGTTACCTTGAATAAACCTTATATGTGTCCTGTTGACATTTTCCAAAATAATGTTACCTTCCTCTAAAATAGCAAAACATTGCTTGCAACTCCCGCACTTAGTGGTGTTTCTGTTGGTCAAATTCTTACTAATGCCGCCTCCTTCAAGATATTTCTTGATGTTACGCCCCATTTTGTTAACAAAAATTGGCTGAGATCCCAAAATATTTGCTATTTCCTGATCCGACAATATGATGTTCCAACTACTAACCATAATTTTCTTGATTTTACTAAAATGTGGACCATATTCCAAAACACAAGCTCTCCCAAAATCTATAGTAGATGTTTTGTTGTTTTTAATCTGATTATCATTATTGTTACCTCTATTATTATGATTCTGACCTAATAGAGGTATGTATTTCTTACCCCATTCTCTAATAGTTGTTTTACATATATGGGTCATCATATTAATATCATACCCCTGTCTTTAAAAAGAGAAGTGATAAAAGACACTTCTTCCAACATCTCAGAATACGTAGAGGTCATTCTAATGGCGCGTATAATTTGACCTCTGAATATGTTGGCAAATAATTTTCTAGGATGGTTACTCGAAAATTCTAAGTAACTGTTGGAGAATGTGTTTTTTCTATACAGCCTAGATTTAAAACAACTGTCACCTTTAGAGATGTATGTGTTATTATATGAAGATGTAAACTTCAAAAACTCGCTACTTGAGTTCAAAAAATCCAAAAATTGTGTGGGAAATAGACATATTTTTAAATCTGCCATCCTTGAAAGTATTCAAATAGACTCTAGAGGGGGAAATTATAAAGGACTACTGTCTTACAAAGAAATCTGGTGGCAGCTATATACTGATGCATCTAATGCACCAGGATTGAACGATTATATTACCATTAAGCCAATTTTACAACTAACATAATCATTTATTGTTATTTTTCACTTAGTGAAAAATAAGGATTTTAAGTGAAGTTATTAGATTTATTTATTGCTGACACATTCGTGTATTAGTTTTGTATTTTTATGATAGTGAGAATGAATGTTATTGATTCATGCCATTTCTTTGCATGGCATTTTATAGTATTAGTATTAGGCACGTTTTTTGTGTTTTATAGTGTATGTTGCTTTAATGTAGCACTTTTTTGGCGCCAAAGAAGTTATTTAAATGAGATTGTTATACTGTTAAGGAGATGTTCATCGTGCTACACTGCTGCAGTCATTACACTTGGGTTATCCTGCCATCCGGCGGTCCCGCAGTCAGCCAGAGTTCCAAAGTCTTGGTCCGGCATCAGTTGCTGTCGCTTCTTCCCTGACGTCAGTGCGCCAGGGGTATATAAGATGCATCCGACGCCATTTTCTTCAGTCTTTCTTGCCACGCGGTGCCAGAAGCAAAAGCAGTTCGCAATTGCCGGTCAGCCGACTCCTGAGATTTTTGAAGTCGAATTTCAGATCCGAAGTCTTCAATAAAGCTAAGTAACCCGTTGGGGAAACTTTTTTCTTGCCTCAGACCGATGTCAGAAAAAGTTAATAATTGTATTTCTTGTGGGAAACAAATACCTCATAAGGACTTCCACTCTATTTCATGCCTAGGCCCTGATCACGACGTCACTAGTTGTCGGTTTTGTGCCAGATTTAACAAACGCACTATAAAACGACGTTTTGATTTTGCTTTGTACTACTTTGGCCGAAGGTTCAATTATACAATGCTGTCGGAACACCCAACGACCACAATTCATAAAAAACGCAAGGACAAGGATAAAGACAGGCATCTGAGGTCCAAAACCGGCAACGAAACCTCTTCTAGGCCAGTCACCGGTTCGCCGGTTCTCAGTGAGGCGCTTTCGCAGCCCCTGACACGCCCTACCTCAGAGCCACAGGCCACCTCCGACTCCCACGTGGAGACAACTAGGCCTCTGGAAACTCAAGGTATTGGGCCTACGGAAACTAATCCCTCAGATGGGTCCGGAGCCACTGAGCAGGCATCGGCTTCTGAGGGTGTTTTCAGACCTACACAACTTACCATTAAAGCATTAGCCAAGACAAAAACACCATTAACGACAAAGAAGCAACTACAGCATTCTCCTGGACAGTCCTCCATGCCTAAGAAACAGATGCTCAAAATGGCCGAAGACCTCATTACTCTAATCAAGGGTTCCCATCCCCCTCCTGAGAAAAGACCTAGGCAGGATACAGACTATGATTCCTCTGATCAGGTTTCCATTTCCTCTAATTCCTCTTCAGACCAGGGATACTCTCTACCCCCCTATGAGGACTCTGATGCTGAAGAAACTATCCCTTCAGCCTTTCCTCCTGAGGATTACTCTTTTGGGGAAACTTTATATACCATGAGGGAACATTTCCATTGGGAAAGTCAGGATTATTCAGAATACAAGAAAAGGCTCAGGGACTTCCTTTTATTGCCTCAGCACAGGCCCCTTTCTATTCCGCCTGTTTTAGATATTGTGGATGATGTGTTCTCTGAATCCAGCTTATCTCCTGATTCTTTGCCCCCTGCACCAGCCAAACCAGATAGGTACTATAGAGTCCTTGACTCTCACAAGTTTCTTTATAAAAACCCTTCTGCTGACCCAGAAACCATTTCCCATGGTCCCAAAGGGGTTAAGGCTTCCATTGCAAAAAATCTAGTCCCCTCTGACAGAGTTTCTAGAGCATTGGATAGATGGGGGAAGAAAGTTTACACTTCTGCAACTTTAGCAGTAAGGGCTTTAAATTGCCAGGTTCACATGCTTAAGCAACAATATTTAATGGCTGAGTTAAAACAGAAAATTCTTACAAGCTCAGAAGCTCCTGACTATAAAGAAATGCAGGATTTATTGCATGCAGTATGTGGTTTTGATTCTTTAGAGGCCTCTTGTAGAGCCGCAGTTACAAGTTCTGTGATTCGAAGACATGCTTGGTTAAAAGAACAGAGTTTACCTGATCATGTTAAGGCAAAATTATTGGATGCTCCTTTACAACATAATACATTGTTTGGTGTTAAAGCAGAAGAGGTGTTAAAGAAAATGGAAGATAAAGCTAAATCTATGCAAACAGTCAAAGATTTCTTACAGGTACAGCCACCTCGATTTAGCAGAAATTGGCCTACAAAGAATTGGTCCTTTCCAGTGTCAGGCCACAGAGAGGCAGATACAGACGCCCAAGAGGCAGATCTCAACCCCAAGGCTCTAACAGACAATGACAGTGGGGTACCTCAACCCCAAAAGGAGGAGAGGACAAATCTCAACCATACAGGAAACAGTCCCAATGACATCCCCCTTTGTACGCCAAGCACTTCCCTTTTGGCAGCACCCTTAGGGGGAAAACTAAAAACTAACACTTTTTTATCAAAATTGGCAAACAATCACCCAGGACAAATGGGTTCTGAATATTGTGTCTCAAGGTTACAGATTCCACTTTCACACTTTACCAAGGCTAAAAGGAATGCCAAACCTGCCACAAAATCAATGGGCAGAGGCTCAAAAACAGATATCAGCCCTCATGGACATGAGAGCTATTCAAAAAGTACCACAGCAGGAACAAGGACCAGGATTTTACTCAAGACTCTTCCTGGTCCCCAGAAAGGACAAAGCCTGGAGACCCATACTAGACCTTTCAACTCTAAATACTTACCTGGAGGTTCTGAAATTCAAAATGTTGACACTACAGCAGCTTCTTCCCATGCTGGGCAAGAAGGCTTGGCTTGTTACTCTGGACCTCAAAGAGGCATACCTGCATGTCCCTATCAGACAAAATTGCAGAAGATACCTCAGATTCAAAGATGGTACAATGCATTACCAATTCGCTGCACTGCCCTTTGGCTTATCTACTGCACCCAGGGTCTTTACAAAGTGCCTGGCACCAGTAATTGCATTTTGCAGACAAAAAGGAATTCAAATATATCCATACCTGGACAACTGCCTCATTCAAGCAGAGACAAAGGACATTCTTCTAAAGCATCTGGCATTTGTAAAAAGGTTGCTAATTTCTCTAGGGTACACAGTAAACGAAAAGAAGTCAAAACTAGTGCCCTCACAACAGATAATATTCCTGGGTGCCAGCTTAAATACAACGGCCCAGGTGGCTTATCTCACGCCAGACAAACAAGGACAACTGACTCAATATTTTCAACTAATGGCATAAAAGTCCCATCTCCCTGCAAGAAAAATTCTGCAGGCCCTGGGATTCATGGCATCCTGCATACTACTAATTCCCATATGAGGAAATTACAATGGTACCTAAAAAGTGTTTAGACTCAGCACTCTCACAGCTTAGAAGCAGTAATACCAATAATTCCCTGCCTACAACAGGAGTTTCAATGGTGGGCACAGGCATGTCACCTCAACAAGGGTCAGCCTTTCACTCTACCCACAGCCAGGCAGACACTAACAACAGATGCTTCGGACTACGACTGGGGAGCACACATGGCAGGAAAATGTATTCAGGGCAAGTGAACCACAGACCAAATGCATCTTCACATCAATCAAAAAGAGATGCTGGCTGTTCAAAATGCCCTAACACCTTTCAATGAACTTCTGCATCCAGGACATTTATTATTAAAGACAGACAACACCACAGTAATGTGGTACATAAACAAGCAAGGGGGCACTCATTCTTACCCCCTATGCAGGCAAGCCATGACCTTGTGGAACACAGCTCTAACTTATTAAGTTCATCTGCAAGCACAATTCCTGCCAGGAAAAAAAAATACTCTGGCAGATGATCTAAGCAGAAATATCATGGACCCTCATGAATGGAAATTGAATCCACAAATCAGCATGGTAATGCACAAATGGGGATGCCCAGACATAGATCTTTTTGCCTCCCCACTGAATTGCCAACTACAAAAATTCTGCACAAGGACTTATCACACACAAGCATGGAAAGTGGATGCTCTTTCATTCAGCTGGAAAAGCCTAAAAGTTTATGCCTTCCCACCACTGCCTCTCCTTTTGCAGGTACTCCTAAAAGCCAGACAAGAAAAACCACAGATGATCCTGATTGCTCCAGACTGGCCACGCCAGCACTGGTATCCAATCTTAAAGAACTTAGCTCAAGGCCCACCATGGATTTTGCCTCAATTTCCACACCTTCTGACTCAACAAAACAATCAGATCCTGCACGCTCAGCTCAAAACCCTAAACCTGGCTGCATGACAGATTCATTAGTCAAACAGGCAACACCTCTCTCTAAAGCTGTTATGGATGTCATTTTGGAGGCCAGGAGGCCTAGCACCAGGAAATCTTACTCAGAAAAATGGAAGAGATTCTGCGCCTGGAACCAGGCTCAAAACCTTGACCCTCTTGTCCCAAACATTCCTCAGATTTTGCAATACTTAACTGAGATGCTGGACAAAGTCCTATCCTTCTCATCAATTAAGATCCACGCCTCTGCCATTTCAGCACATTACAACACAGATCCTCCTTTATTCTCTCATCCCTTGCTAAAGCAGTACCTCAGAGGGGCTAAAAACATACGACCACCCCGGAGAGCACCAACACCAACTTGGGACCTCAATTTTATTTTGGAAAAACTGACCCTGCCACCTTTTGAGCCAGCCAATACAGCCGATCTAACATTTTTATCATGGAAAACAGCTCTGCTCCTGGCAGTAACTTCAGCACTAAGAGTCTCAGAGCTACAGGCATTAATGGCAGTGGAACCTTTTATAATTTTTCATCAGGACAGGGTTTCTTTAAGGACAAACCCTACCTTTATGCCAAAGGTGGTATCTAGTGTGGCTCTTAACCAAACCATCCATTTGCCAACTTTTTATCCAAACCTCCAGAATAAAGGGGAGAAACTTCTGCACTCTTTGGACATACACAGGCAGCTATGCTTCTACTTGGACAAAACAAAAGCTTTCAGGAAAACTGAGCAACTGTTTGTAGCATATGCTGCAGGATCACAGGGCAAGGCTATTTCAAAGCAGACTATCTCCAAAATGGATAGGGCACTGTATTCGTTACTGCTGCACACAGCATGGGAAATCTGTCCTTAATAAAACTAGGCCACATTCTACCAGAGCAACAGCCACCTCAACAGCCTTTTTCAGAGGAGTACCAACCAAGGAAATTTTGGAGGCTGCAACTTGGAGTTCAGTGCACACCTTTACCAAGCATTACCACTTGCCTCTTTACTCTAAATCCAGAGCAGGATTTGCCACTGCAGTTCTGCAGGGCCTCATAGCCAAACCTAACTCTTTATAGACCAGCCACTCAACGTCAGCTTTGGGATTCTACCCAAGTGTAATGACTGCAGAAGTTTAACACGATAAACATAGTACAGTTTTGTACCTACCATAAATGTGGATATTCGAGTGTTCACACTGCTGCAGTCCAGGTTACCCTCCCTCTATCCTAGCTGGACTTATCTATACCTTTCTATCCTATACAACCTTTGTAGTGTATTTGCTTGTAACTGAAGGTATTGTTTTCTTTTTATATATATGTTTTATTAGCAATATGTATTGCCTACCTACTTGGGGGCATCTGACATCTGGGGCAAGAAAAACTGAAGAAAATGGCATCGGATGCATCTTATATACCCCTGGTGCAATGACGTCAGGGAAGAAGCGACAGCAACCAACGCCGGACCAAGACTTTGGAACTCTGGCCGACTGCGGGACCGCCTGAAGGCAGGATAACCCAAGTGTAATGACTGCAGCAGTATGAACACTCGAACATCTACATTTATGGTAGGTACAAAACTGTACTTTCTGAAGAAGCTCGCAACGTAGCGAGTGAAAGCGCTTAAGTTCTTTACACAATAAATTCTTGTTTTTATTTATTGGTTCATCTTCATTTTTGTTGAGACCGTTTACATTGGCTTGGTGAGTCAAGACATAGGGGACCAGCGTTCTACACATTTCAGAGTAGTCCATAACTCTCCTGGGTTATAGGTTCATAGGTATATAGTAGGCAAATGGTCACCAGGGCTGTTATAAGCCTAGCCATTCACTCCAACCCAATTGTGTCCCTATGTATCACGAGCATTTAAGAGGTTGTTTGTTAGGAAGTTTCTAGAGGTTGTTAGTTCAGACATTACTATCTGCCACTGTCTATCAGAGACATGGGGGCCAGACCCTTAATGAATTTCTGATTTCCCATCCATTAGTCAAGATTATACTTAAATAGGGTCAGTTATAGACTCTGCTTCACCTGGATGGGGACCCTGTTCCAAAGCATGAGGATCCTCTGAGAAACTATCTGCCTCACCAACATGTCTTATGTCACAAGCAAAATTTAAATCCTTGGATCTAGTGGTTCTGATGCTGTTAGTTTTGCAGATGTACAAAAGGTCCCTTACAGCTGGACCCAAGGATGCCTTGTATGCCAGGCATAGATTGCCTTTCAGTAACCTGTACGAGAGAGTATATAGAGATAGGGCTTTAAGGTGATCTAATTAGGACAATTGTTTTATACCCTGGATTCTCCTGGTTAGGAACCTTTGTGGGAATTCCAATTGTTGCATATGCCTGGTCAGGTACATGCCTAAGACAGCACTATACTCAATGATGGGTCTAATAAGGGTGAAATAAAGTAGTACTATGACTTCCTTGGACCTGAGTGCCATGCCTTTTCTTATAAGTCAGGCAACACATAATGATTTTCTTGCTACCTTATCCATATGTTGATCAAAGGCCAGATTACTGTCTACATATGTTCCCAGTTCCCTGACTACTGGGTCAACTCTTAGGAGTGTCTTATCAATCGATTAATTTTTCTGGTTGGCAGTTTTCCCAAAAGGTACTATAATGCATTTCTTTGGCATTGAGTTTTAATGCGTGACTGGCACCAGTCATTTGGCTGTGTTAGATCCTCTAGTAAGATGTTTGTGTCATGGCGGGGATTTATGCTACCTCCAGTATTCAGTCATCTGTGAACTTGGTCAGCTGAAGGCCCTTGACATTATCCTTTACCTTTCAGAAGTAGATGCCAAATAGTAGTAGTGTCAGCACAGAGCCCCGAAGTACCCCACTGGCGATGTGTCTTACCAATCCTACTTCATGTGTCCTGTGAAGCAGCTGGCAATTTAGCAAGTTATGTAGGGGGTTATGCCCTATACACTGAGTTTGTCAGCTATGCTCGTGTGAGGTGTATCAAATGCTTTAGCCAGCACCATTTTCTCCTACTCCATTGCCTTGGCGATCATCTCTCAGAGGTCCACCAGGTTTAGTAGGCATGACTTTCCCCTGACAAAGCTAAACTAGGTTGGGCCAAGTCTGAAGGTTGCCTATGTCTTTGTTGATCATTTCCACAGTAATTTGTTCCATGGCTTTGTATATTAAACTAGTTGGGTAAATAAGTCTGTAGTTTCCAAAGTCATTTGATGGTCCACCCTTTTGAAGTGGGATAACCATTATAGTCCTCAATTCTCGTGGTACAAAACCTGTTTTGAGGCTATAGTTAAAAAGTGACTTGAGTGATCTTGATAGGTCATATTTCAAGCTATTTAGGCAGCATTCTGGGATATCGTCAGGGCCCATTACAGCTGTATGTTTGGCCTTAGCGAGCACCACCAAGACCTGCTGCTTGCTATAGTGTGTGTGGGGTTATGCTAGTAGGTATTTCATGAGGGGAGGCAGGAAGGGAGTTGGGATAAAGTTTGAGCTGAATTTGCCAACAACAAATTTGCTTGTCGCTTTGCTCAGTGAAGGTGGCACCATTAACCATCAGTTCAGCACACTGATGTGTGCTGCCTTTGAGGTTTCAGGCAAAACTGTAGAAGGCCTTGTAGTTCTTTTTAGTCTGTGAGATTATCTTGACCTCATAATTGCCCTTGAACTTAATTAGTCCTCTTAATTTCGTGTTTACTTTAATTAGATAGCTGCTGTCATTATGGGAGCTGCTTTTCTCAATTTTAGTCATGACTTTTTTCCTTATGTACCCTATTTAGGTTAGGATTTCACCAGTGTGGTTTGTGTTTAGAATTTGTTTTGGGATTACTTTTAGTAGGTACAGCAGCCTCTATGCAGCCATTTACATGGTTGTATAGAGTCTCTGTAAATAATTCTGGATAGGTTGCTGTGAACTCAGGGTTGGGAGGGACATTGAATTTTGATGAACTATCCCTTAATAGGATGTAGTTTGCTTTGGAATAGTTCCTGTTACAAGGTTTACTGGGGTTAACAAGTTGATTTTTTATTTTGAAGGAGACAGCTCTGTGGTCTGAACTCACCAGTGAGGATGTGACATGGGGGGGGGGGGGTTGGGTGCAGTGCTCTCCCATATTGGGGAGTACCAGGTCCAGTATGTTTGAGCCTCTGGAAGGTGTGCACACTTTCTGGTCAAGGGTATTTGTGTTAAAGTCCAGGAATCATACCTGTAAGTATGAGGCAGTGTATGTTTCCAAGTCTATAGAAGGAGTAGTTGAAGTCTCCCATGAATAGGGTATTTGGTTTAATGGTGAGTGCCTCCAGTAGGTCTAGGTATGAGGTATAGGATTCCAGGGATGTAAGGGTGACCTATAACTTCCTAAGATATGGTATGGTACTTTGTCTGTCGTGATTTGCACATTGATAAATTCCAGGGCATCTTCCTGTTTAGCCAACAAAGGGTTAGGTTTTTTGCTAATGTAGATTGAGACAACTCTACCTTTTGTCTCTGTCTGTGCAGCTGATGGACAAAATATGTGAAAGGCACTTTCTGTGGATTAAAACAATATGTCGGGAATGGCACAGATGTCTGTATTCTCCACAGTGAGATGAGCTTGTAGGATGTGGAGTTTCTTGATCTGTTGTTGTCAATCTTCATTTATTCCTTGACCTGTGGGTTCAGTTCCAAAATTAAAACTGACTTGGCCATATTACAGCCCATGAGGACCAAAAAATCTCAAGCTTTTTCTCCCTACCCATAACGCTCCTGTCCATTTTACCTCAGATCTTGTTTGCCTCTTCCAGTTTCATACACGTTGTCAAACCTCTTGAGCTAAGTATAATTATATCTTAAAATTCTGTAGTTGTTTACCTATTATAGTCTGTCTCTTATAGGTTCATAGGTAGGTACTAGGCTATCTTAACTTTGTTAGCCTCTCTACATTAGTTTAGAAACTCCCTGCTGTAAAATTGTTCTCCCTTGCTTCCATTCTGCCTCTTTTCCTTCACTTTGGTGAAGTCTTCACTACCATAGTTAGTAGAATTTCTTACTTTTACCGTCAACCACAAAAACCGCTGGTATTCTTTGCACTTTCTTTAATCTTTCCCTTTCATTTCTGTTTGCACGTATACCTTTGGGTATTCTGAACCTACCATTGCTGGTAGCACTTTACTGTAATTTCTCCCTTTCTCCTCCTCTGTGTGTTAGTTAAAAGGGCACTTCTGGCTTTAAAAAATTTCAGAAGTGTGATAGGAAAATGCCAAATTTTTATGGTCCTTTATTATTTGTGTATTGTTTAGGCTTGTTACATCTTCAAGAAGACTGTTCAGTATGTTGTAGATTTAGTCACCGAGCCTTAGTTGAATGAAAAAATAAATTAATGTTAAATGGCATGCTTAAATCATCTTTTGAGGAGGCCTTATCTGGTTCTATGTCTAAGATGGACCCTTCTTCTTCCTCTTCTTCAAACACAGATAAGCATAAGAAGAAAAGTCACTTGGCACTGACCCCCTCCTTCAGCTCTTGTGATTAAGAACCCTAAATTAGAAGGTCCACAAATGGCTATGGAATCGAAAGCCTCTGCTCCGAGACCACTTGCTTCCTCAACACTGAAGCAAATATTAGAAACACATGGTAAGACTTCAGAACCAACATCCACGGTTCCATCTGCTATACCTACACTGACACCTACGGTTCCGAAAATAATTCTTCAGGAGCCAGAGTATATTTTTCCAAGAACGCAATATTCCTCATCTATAGATCTGTATGCGGGACAATTCCTAGTCCACTTCTGGAGAGACGTAAATCTCCATCCACCAAGATCTTATCAGAATTGGACATGCTAAGGCTGGTGGATCAGGTTCTTGTGGTGAGTGGATTGCCTGATAGGTCTTCAGTTCAGACTATATCCAGTTCTGGAACTACCTTTTCCACAACTCCACCAAATTTTCCTCCTCTGACCTCATCTGTGGTTTTGGAGACTCAGGCTCCGATCCTTCCGACATTGACTGTTTCAGCTCTGGACAGATCCTTTTCTCCGGGGCCAACTACTACCCTGAAATCTTTGGTCCTGTCAGAACCAGAGGGCTCCCAGAGTGCAAGTTCGCTGTCGTTTCTGGGGGGCAGGTTCAGACTCCAGTTTTCTCGGAGCCATCTCTGCACCTTGGGGCTTCAGAACGTTTGAGCTCCACTCTGGCTTCGGCATCAGGGGAGGTCTCCTCAGAAAGGGGAGTGACCTTGGTTCCGAGGCAGTCAGTCTTGGTTCTGGGCTCCTTTCCCAATTCGGGAGAACCTACCTTCCAGGCAATGGAGAGGGCTTTTTTCTTGTTGGGCACCCAGTCATCTGACCCCTCGACCAGAGTTGATCCCTAATCCTTCCTCTTGTTCTGACTCTCAACCAGTCTCTGCATCAGGACAGTGAGGACCAAACCTGCAGGATACACCTGTCCAGGTTTTATCATCTTATGACACTTCTTCAGATTTTCCCACTGAAAAAGTCCCTCACAAGAGAAAGTGCAAGAGGAAGCACTTGGATTCCCTGGAAGAATCCGTTACTGAGGATACTATGATGAAGGGAAGGGGTTCCCCTAGGTCACCCACTGAAGATGTTTCCTTTGGAGACATCCTAGAAATCCTTAAACAGAGGGGTGGCTGGAAGTCCCAACATCTTTCCCCTGAGGAGTCAGTATACCTGCAGGCTTTTGGCACTCGCCCATCTACTTCTTGTGTGACTCCACCAGCTGATGATCTCATCAAACTGATTGTGCAGTGGGCATGGAAGGCTCCTGATTCCATAGAGCCAATCCCTAAGGGGCCAGACAAAATTATCTCAGCTCCAGAAGATTTTCAGTTTTGGACTAAAGGGTTAGGAGTAGATGCCATGGTGGTTGTGGCAGCAACAAAGAAAGAACTATCTAAGGAGAGTTCTATCATCTATCCTCCCAGTCAAGAGTCTCAGGCAATGGATAGGTTCGGAAAGACGGTGTACACTTCTTTGACCTTTGCTCTGTGATCATTGAACTTTGACACATTTCACTAGACTCCAAAGGGACTTAAGGAGTTATCAAGTACCCTTGTAGGAGCCGAATCTCATGAAGTTAAAAAAAAAGGTAACTTCTCAGTTGGGCACCCTCGAGTCTATATCCTACACGTTCTTGGCTCACAGCACATGCAGCTGAAGGGACAACTAGAGCAGTGGGTTCTTGCTAGCCATAAGGAGACACACCTGGATGCTCATATGTGAATTTGCGGAGCTATTTAGATTTTCATTCGTCAATGCGCCTTTTAACGGATCTTCTCTTTTCGGCCCAAAAGTTCGAGAGACATTGTCCAGATGTGAAGAAAAATGGGAAGACCCTCTCTTCAGTGGGTGTACATTTTTTCACTCCTCAACAGTCCTTCTGTAGGAACCAGAGGAATGGGAAAATATGGTTCTGAAAATCCCAAGGGCCTTTCCAGGACTCTCGTGGTGGTACCTCCCCCAGGAGCAGAGGGAGGAGTTTCAATGGAAGATGCCATCCACTTAGCACAGGTGGCGTGCAAAATCAGGGTTCCAGCCAAACCCTACCAGCACTCCTGAAAGGAGGTCAGATTGCTTACCTCTGCAAGCAGTCAGGGGACAATTATCCTTGCATCAACAAGCCTGGCTAAAAATAACTACAGATGTTTGGGTACAAAGGATTATTATCAGTGGATACACCATTCACTTCTACTCGCTTCTCAAAAATTTCAAAAGGATCCCCAATGTTCCACCCAGTCAGAGGGGAACCAGCAGTTCAAGAAATCAAAACACTGCTAGAAAAGAGTCATCCATCCAATACATTCCCTCAGACCAGAAAGAATCCAGGATTTACTCATGATTCTTTTTAGTGCCAAAGAAGACAGGGGATTGAAGACCAGTTTTGGATCACAGTATTTTGAACAAATCTGTTCAACAAAATTCTGGATGGTCATGGTTCAGTCCATCCTTCCCTTCTTAGGAAAGGATGATTGGATGTGCTCAAAATATCTCCAGGAGACGTATTAGCACATCAAGATGGACAAGCACTCCAGGCGATTTCTCCTGTTCCAGCTGGGAGCCAGTCACTATCATTTCAGAGCCCTGCTTTTTGGTCTCACAACAGCCCCCAGGATGTTCACTAAATGATTGGCAGTGGTAACTTCTCACTTGAGACTACATGGACACTGACTGTTTCCTTATTTAGATGACTGGCTCATCACTGCTCCCACCAGTCATCCTTTAGAAAAATCAAGAGACTATGTTCTTCAGACTTGTGCCGACCTCGGAATCACAGTCAACCACAAGAAATCAGATCCGATTTCAATGCAGAATTTGGAATTTATAGGGACAAATCTAAATACAAGCACTTGCATAACTTCCCTTCCATCTCCTCATCTAGAAACAATCAAATCTCAAGTCAGGAGAATCAGCAGCAACAAGACAGTAGCTGCATGTCTGGTACTGCAGACTCTAGGTTCTATGGCAGTGACAATTACTGTGGTATCTTTAGCAAGATTCCACATGAGGATTCTACAATGGCTTCTTGCATCCCAGTGGTCTATTCTTCATCATCCAATGGCACATCATATTTTAGTGGCCAACCATTGCAAAAGGGATAGTCTTTGTTGGGTTCACTCCACAGATATTCTAGCAGGGCAACCTTTCATACAGCCCCAACCCCAGGCCATAGTGACCACAGACACCTCCCAGATTGGGTGGGGGGCATTATCTGGGCAAGACAGTCCAAGGCACTTGGTCACTTACAGAGACCAGTTTGCATATCATTGTCCTAGAGATGAGGGCAGTGCTGTTAGCATTGCAGGCTTTTCAAGCTGTTCTTCCTCCAGGGACAATTGTGGTCCAGACAGATAACATGTCAGTCATCTGGTACATCAGCAAACATGGAGGAACCAAGTCTTATCCCCCTTGTTGAGAAGCAGTCAGAGTTTGGGAGTGGTCAATCTCTTCCAACCACTTTCTAATAGCAACACGCATCCCGGGGACTTCCGATGTGATAGCAGACAAGCTGAGCAGATGTATCCTTATGCCTCACAAATGGTCTCTCAAATCGAAAGTGGCACAAATGATTTTTTGCCACTGGGGCAAACCCTGCTGTGACCTCTTTGCATTGCCCCTAAACAAGTGCAGCAGCTGCTTTGCCCTGGTCCCCCCCCCTCTGGGAGAGTCCCTGAGAGATGCTGTCCTTCACCATTGGCCCTCGGGACTTCTATATGCCTTTCACCCGATACCACCAATCCCTCAATTCCTGGAGGAAGCAACCAAGTTGAAGAGCAAGGGGATTCTCATTGCCCCATTCTGGCCTCGACAGATTTGGTTTCCCTTCCTCTGGCCTCATCTGATTCAGCAACTGTGGACTATGGACACAGTTCCAGATCTCCTGTCCCATCCAGAGGGATTGGTTCACCTGAACCTTCAGAACCTAAAGCTGGCAGCATGGCTTCTCCACTTCCACTGATTACCAGGCATAAGGTTATGCCTTCCCCAATCTGTAAGATTATTTTAGCTTTGCATAAACCCTCCACTAGATAGCTTTATTGTAGTAAATGGAAAAAAATTCTCATGTTGGGCTCATAATAATGACATTGATTCTCTTTCAGCCCCCATAACAAAAATGTTAAGAGTTTTTGACATTAATTTTTGAAGAAGTTGTCACTGGTTCTGCCATCAAGATTCAACTAGCAGCCATTTCAAATTTTCACAATGGCTTACAGGACGCCTCATTAGTGACTCATAAACTTTGCAAAGCCTTTTTGAAAGGAACTTGATGCTGAGGCCTCCTTATAAAGACCCACGTTCCATGGGGTCTCAACTTGGTTCTTCAGACTTTGATTTACCCCCCCCCCCCCCGAGCCTGCAGCCACTTGTGAGCTAAAAGTACTAGTCTTGGAAAACAGCTTTATTAATAGTAATTAATTACCTCTGTTAGAAGAATTTCAGAGATTCAGGCACTGTCTTGTAAATCACTGTATTTGACCTTTCACCCAAATAGAATTTCTTTGAGGACTAATCCATCCTTTCTACCAAAAGTTGTTTTGGAGACAAATATCAATCAGACAATAAATTTGCCAGTTTTCATTCCCAAATTTTCAAATAAAGGTGACTATTATTTGCACTTTTGCACTTATTAGATGTTCACAGACAATTACATGTTGCCTTCATTGAACAAAATCTATCAGAAAATCTAATCAACTGTTTATTTCATTTTCTAGTGCTAGACTAGGTAGACCAGTATCCAAAATTACGCTTTCTAAATGGTTGAAAGATTACATATCCTTCATATATGCCAAAAAGAAGGCTAAATTACCTGGCTCTGTTAAAGCACATTCTATCAGAATGATAGCCACATCTGCTGTTTTTCATTCCAGAGCTTCCTTGGATAACATTTGCACAGCAGCAGCTTGGGCTACCCCACATACCTTTATTACTCATTACAAATTGGATTGGCCTCCAGGGGAAGAGCATCCTTTGGTTCTATGGTGCTCAGGAATATTCTTCCTTGAATCCACCCAAGATAAAAAGTAGCTGTGGACTCTGTCTCACAGGTCAAGGACAAAATGACGATTGACAACAACAGATAAAGAAATTATGTACTCACCATAATGTTCTGTCTGCGTTGTCAATCTTCATTTGTCCTTGACGCCCCTCCTTCCAACCCCCAACCTTTGATATCTCTTGGTGGAACGAGCTGAGTCTTTATTTACAGTTCCTTTAGCCATCTTTTACTAGATATACCCTCCACAAAAGTACTGGCATGATATATATCTTATCAGTCTGTCAATCAATCAGCAAACTCGAACTGAAGTAAAATGGAGAGGAATATTATGGGTAGGGAGAAAAGCTCAAGAGTTTTTGGCCCTCGCGAGCTGTAGTACGGCCGAGTTGGTTCCAATTTCGGAAACAAACCCACAGGTCAAGGATAAATGGAGATCAACAACATAGATGGAATGTTATGGTGAGTACATAACGTCTTTTATAGGCTCCTAGCGTTGAGCAGGCACATCTTTAGGTTTTATTTGCTATGTCAGTAGGTTTGTCAATTTGGCATGGTCTAAAAAAGGCTGTAAGAGGGTGGATAAAGTTTTAGCCAGTATTCGGAAGCATAGGTGAAACAAGTGCAGACCCAGACCATCTTTTGCAAAGGAACATGGTTTGTTAACTTTGTCCTCCCATGCTGAAAAATAATGAACCCCTCTAGAAAGACACCAAAAACTAAACCAATTATTGAAGTCAGTCATCTTTTGGTCATACTGTGACATCAACCTTGGTGAAGGTAGAATGCTGCTCAGTTGCAATGCCCATACTTATCTAAGACACATATTCAGAGAGATCAACAATGTCTCTTCATGTAGTGTAGGAAGGTATGACTCAGGTCATTAACACCCACATGGACTATGATAGAATCATACCAGTATCAGTGGTGTACTGACTTGAGTGCTAAATAAGCAACTAACTGTTATCTTCTAGTTTTTCAGTCTGGTGAGTGGGGCATCTGTGTTGTGCAATGGATTCCTCTATGACAAGAGTCCTGGATAATGTTTGCTTGCCTTATGGGCTTTGCTTTTGGGGCTGCACTGGGTGTAGGCATAATTGTGCTGTTTAGTGTTTCTTTTGGTGAGTGCCTTAGAGATTGCTGAAGATAGTTTTTGCC
Source organism: Protopterus annectens (assembly GCF_019279795.1). Taxonomy (NCBI): domain Eukaryota; kingdom Metazoa; phylum Chordata; order Ceratodontiformes; family Protopteridae; genus Protopterus; species Protopterus annectens. The sequence goes on along the minus strand of NC_056747.1, from coordinate 579,455,933 downwards.
GTTCATAGGCTTAGGAGTTCTTTGAGGTTTGGGAAGATTGATTTTTAATGCCTCAGAATAAGTTGGCCTATGTGTGTGGTGGACATCATGTGGTGGATGTAGTGTGTGTGTTCTTGACAACTTTGTTTGTGTGTAAGATTTTTCCCACCAGTGAAATTGTGTATGTGCATGTCTCGCATACTGTTTGTTTAAGGATTAAATGGTTGTCTGTGAACATGATTGCTGCTTTGTCTCACGATGCCCATATCTATCAAGCTGGCTATGGAGACATTTGGAAATTGCATATCCATGGTGTCCAGACCTGTATTGGGATAGGCCTCTGCAGATCGTAGACTGTTATACAGAGGTCCTTGAGTGATTTCTGAGGTTTGGCACTAGACTAGGTTAGATTGTTCTAAAATTTATTATTGAATTAAGCAAAATTTTCCTTACCTAAAAATAAGATGATGGAGATTACATTCATGAAGAAAAAGATTATGATTCCCTTGTCAATTACAAAAGCAAGACATTACTTCAGGGATCTAGAAAACATGTCCTCCTGTATAATAATGGTATATCCTATATTATGTAAAAGAAGATCACAATGATTTCTGACGAATGTCTGGAATGAGGCAACAGACAACAGAAGGTGCAATGTCAGTGCTACAGTCAATGGAAAAGAAATTACTTTAGTGAGAGAATCCACATAATGTGTCAGAAGAGATTCCTCTGCTTCCTCAAAGTCCCTGTGATGTTTGGCATCAGAATCAGGTTACAGATTGGAGCCCATGTCAAAACTTTTTCAGTACAGAGCTTGCTGATTTCCAGCCTTCTTGGCTGCCTTGCACTTGTTCATGATATTTTAAAGTGATGTTTATATTTTGCAGTGTTATTTGGTGAGATTCTGCACTTTTAGTTACTTTGTTGGAAAGCTTTAGTCTGCACTGTAGTGGGATACCCTGGTCTCCTTTGTGCCTGAGAGTGTGCTGTTGTGATTGGCCAGAAGGCTGTTTTGCTTTAGTTGATTTTCTCTGCTTGTATAAAGCTGGTACATTTCCAGAGTAGTGGATAGCAGTGCCTTGTATAGACTCAGAATCTCAATTTTCTCTACAAAACCAACATCTGAATTTCCTTTGGTACTTAGTTGTATGATGTGCAACTGATTTGAACATAGAGGAGCACTGCGGATTACACATTAAATGTATGGATGCACTTTCCTACTCTCTCTGTAGTCAGCTTTGTGGAAATAGGTATCCTAAGACAATGCAGCAATTGTCTTGCGTACTGACAATCACTGTATTCTTAAGGAAACTGATACAGTGTGAGGGCTGTATTTACACAGTATCACTGGAGGCAAGGCTCTCACATACAGATGCTACTAGTACCAAACAAGTTGTCAGAAACACAGTACTATACTACACACAGTCCAGTCCAGATGCACACATTGAGGCATTTAAAAGCAATGTACCTAAACCTTAAAGGTCTCCCAGATGCAAACATAGTGACAACTACCCTCATCAACCTCAAAAGCACTCATCTCAGTCAGCACCCATCACAATGTGTACACCTATAACTAAGTATCTCAACTCGTAAGCCCATAAGGAAATCTTCCACACAACCAAATGTCCTAATAGGAGATTCCATTGGGAGAGACACTGATACACCACTCACTAGGCTGAGCATAGAGTCACAGTGATATGCCCTTTGGGAACCAGGATTTGGTACATAATGCATGCAGTCAAGTCCTCACACTACAAGTACACACATGACTCAGTCATAGTACACATAGAAGTAAGGAGCCTGAGGTGTACCTCTCTGGACTGTTGGAAGAGACACACAAAGCTCTCAGAATATGAGGCTGGGATAAGTATGAACCTATTCAGGAGCAATATACCTTCACCTGGAATAATGTCACAATATGAACAAAAAAATAACTGACTTTAACAACTGGTGTCACTAAAAAGGGGTACAATATATATCTGCCTGGGTGGATGTGGTAGATAGTCCCAAATGCTTTGCCAGGGATGGCCTGCACCTGTCCCCCAATGACTTCTTATATTTACAAAACCCTTTATCCACCATATACTGCCTTTTTTATGCAAAGTCAGTACATGAAAACTTCCAACATAAAACAAAATTTGGAAAACAAGAAGGTATTACTGCTTAGTACTAAGAAGCTACTCCCTAAAGCCATTCCTTACCCTAGAATGCATCAGTATGTGAATCAACACAGAAATGAGGTTCAAAAATATTGACAACATCCCATCAGTGCAAGGTTTCAATGCCTATCACACATTTAAACCCACCTCACTAGTTGCATGTACTAAAGGCTGCAGTGTCTCTATATTTGTAAAACAGAATTTCATTTCCAGACTCATTAAGCAGGATAATGACCTGAAACTCCTCCATGCCAACCTACCCCATATCGTATTGTAGCCAGCTACAGGACCGTTTTGCCCTATGACTACTACCTGTCTTATATGGAAGCCCTAAGCATTCAGTGAAACACCATTGTCTTAGGGGGACTTCAACTATACACCCATTAAATGGAAAACTTATATACCCCCAAACATGTATTCACGGAGGTTTCTGGACTTCATAAATACAAAGTGACAGAACCAAGCCCATACCGCAACAGGGAGTTACAGAATCTTGGACTTGCTTCTTACCGATATGAAACAGCTGTGTTCCCCTCCAGTTGTAAATCTGACATATGCATCATGAGACTGAAGCCAGAAGCATCCTCCAATAACTCATTGTTCAAAGATTATGCTAAAGTAAATATGTTAAAGCCGAGTGATAACCTAGTAAAATTCAACTTTCCCCATCCCCACTGATGACCTCACTAACCAATTTTTAATCCGTCATCATCAAACTCTATGAACAATAATTGCATTGAAGCGTCTATACCCCTCTAAAATAAATGCAATGCCAAATTTAAGAATAAACCCTTATGGTGGAACCCTAATATAAACAGCTCTACAATAAAAGTAAAAAACTCATTAAGCATAAAACCAAATCTAATTCTTTGTCAATGTTGCTCTTACTAAGGCCAGTAAAAAACTTCAGACCCTGATTAAATCAACTAAAGCAAGATACAAGGTAAGCATAACCACCCAGGCAAAATACAATCAGGAAGCCATTTTAACTCTATCAGAAGCCAATGCGCTATTGGTAAAAATATTGTGTACTTTAAGCCTGAAGACATAGCCACTCTCCTAGTGGATAAATTTAGTTCTAACATCACTCCCTCTCCCCAGACTTTTTTTTTTTAAACACCAGTATTAAATTATTACTTAAAACATGGATAAACATGCATTCACAGAAAAGAAAGCCATTTTAACATTTTCCATTTCAATACAGTATAAATCACGTATATTTTCTTTGCTACTATCATCAGTTCAACATTAGAAAAATTGCTGACTTCCTGCCTTCACTTAACCTCTCACCTCCCCCTGAACATTATTATGCACATATTGTCCCCGCAATTTCCATTTACTTCTATGTAGTTTGCTCCTTCCATTTTCTAAATATCCCTTTTCCAGATCTTTTATTTTTTATTTATTTTATTTTTATTTTACATTTGTTAACCAGGTTAGTCTGGCTGAGCTTTTGGCTCATTTTCAGCTGAGACCCGGTGAGAAAAGCTCCTCAGGACTAGAAAACAATTTATTAAATTTTAGTAACATAGTAGTAACAATCAGCTATAGGATCTTACAAGCAGAGACCTGGAGAGAAAAAAAGCTCCTCAGACAATTCAATTATACAGAGTATTAACAATTGACAGACACGTATGTGAGTTGTTACAAACAAGGTTTTAAACAATTAGCAGAAGAAAATGTGACTAGTTACAATATTATTTAAGCTGCTTAGAGCAAAATGAATTAATAGGCAGATACTTATTTAAAGTGGGTAGGATCTAGTTGTATAGGAGTTTGGAAACAAGAAAGGAAAGTAAGAATGGCTAGTAGGAGATGTAGGGGAGGTAGAGTGTAGGAGACAGACTAGACAGGTAGGTTGTTTTGAGACTGTAAGAAGAGTGGTTGGAGATAGAGGAAGGGAAGAGGTAGAAGAGGCAGGGAATAGTGTTACAGATACATTGAGTGAGGTGGTATAATAGGTGAAAGGATGGTGGTTTCATGGTGGTTGGCTACAGTGGCAAGACCACTTTGTTTTTAGGTATTTCCTTGTGGCTAATTTGAAACTTTTGCTAAGGAGGGATTTTATTTCCAATGGGAGTTGGTTCCAGGATGTAGCTGGGTTATAGTTATAGAGAAGGCAGCCTATTTTGGTTTTGGGTTTGTAACGGTCTAATAATTCTTGATTTGAGCTGCTTAGTGTCCTAGTAGGGGAATATTTGGATATAATAGTGGAGAGGCTGGGGCAGGAGGAGGGTAGATAGAAGATAGAGTGGATGATTTGTAATTGGTATAGTTGGAGCAGCTGAGGGAATTCTAGCCAGTCTAGTTGCTGTAGTGCTAAGCAGTGGTGTGACTTGTAGATTTAGTTAGCTGCAAATCTGATGATCTTATTATAGGTAGTTTCAAGCTTGGAAATAAGTGTAGAATTTAGGTTTGTGAATATGTGACAGCTATACAGGAGTATTGGGAGTAATAAAGCCTGGGATAGAGTTATTCGGGCAGTGTAAGTTAAGTATTTCTTGCTACGGAAAAGGTGTCCAAGTTTCTGATGAGTTCTTTATACCGAGTTAGTAATATGGAGATCAAACTTAAGCTGATCGTCTATTGTAACACCTAGCAATTTAGTACTAGATTCAGCTGAGATGATAGTGTTGTTGCAAGATAAGATGGTAAATGTACTTTTGAGTGTGGTGATATTTTTAGGGAGGAAGAGTAGGAGCTTAGTTTTTTTTTGGATTAAGTATTACTTTGTTATCACTAAGCCAAGTCTCAATTGTGTGGAAGGATGCCTGGGTAGTTGAGTGGAGGTCAGTTGGGTTGTCAGCATGGTTATAACAGTTGAGTCATCAGCATATTGCACAAGAGATGACCGGGGACAAGAGGAGTAGAGCAAGTTGGTGAAAATATTAGAGTGTAGTGGTCCAAGTATGGACCGTTGGGGGACTCCCATTTGTACAGTGAGAGGGGAGGATAGTGCAGAGAGCCATTTAACTGATTGCTGACAGGTAGAGAGATAGCTGGAGAACCAGGAGATAGTAGGGTGAGAGAAATGTAAGTTAGTGAGTTTATCTAGAAGGAGTGGGTGAGAGACAGTGTCAAATGCTTTAGAAAGGTCAAGGAATAGGCATGAGACAAGTTTATTGTTATCACATGCTAGGGAGACTATGTTGATGAATGATATGAGTGCAGTAGTTGTACTATGCTTGTGATGGCAACCATGCTGTGTGGGTGTGAGAAGGTTTTCCTGGTGAAGGCAATGCATTACCTGCTTGTGAATGCATTTCTCTAGGATTTTTGAGAGTGGAGAGAGTATGGCAATTGGTCTGAAGTTGGATATGTCTTGAGGAGTTGCCCCTTTTGTGAATGGGTAGAGTAAAGAAATTCTTCCATACAGTGGTGACATAGGATTCAGAAATGGATTGGTGGATTAAGATGGATACAGGATAGACAAGAGGTTCAGAGGCAATCTGCAGGAAGTAAGAGGAGTAGCTTGTCAACAGGTGGGGAGCAAGGTTTAAGTTTAGAGAGTAATGACTTTACATAGTTAGTTGATACTGATTTAGAGAGAAGGAGTTAGGGTTTGGAAGAGGTATAGAGTTTCTGGGGGAGATAATTTATTATGGAGGTTATTGAGTTTATTAAATGATTGTTAAATTTGTTGGCTATGTCTTCAGGTGTTGCATTTGGGACATGGGTTAGGAGAGGAAGGGTTTCCTGGATGAAGAGTCTGTTTAACAGAGCTCCAGAATTTCTTTGGGTCTGATTTAAGAGTAGAGGGAGGATTGGCATAGAAGTTTATTTTGTCATGGATGATTTTTTTAATTTTATTTTTGAGTTCTTTATATTTCTGAAGAAGAGAAGGGGTCCTAGTTTTAGTCCACATTTTCCAAATCCTATCCCGGTCTTTCATGAGGGTTCTGGTAGATTTAGTGAGCCAGGGAGCAGTATTAGATTTGATTCTAATTGTGCGAAGAGGAGCAAGGGAGTTAAGAATGTTTAGGAATGTAGTGTTGAAGGAGTGGACAGCTTCATCTAAAGGAAGAGTGGTGAGGTAAGACTAGTTAATTTTGGAGAGTTGGTGAATAAAGGAGTTAGGACAGAAATGAGAAAGTGAGCAGGTGGTAATAAATTTGTTAGGCTTGCTAAGGTGGGGAGTATGTCTGGTAACTGTTATAGGGCAGTGGTCGCTGAGGTCATTTGGAAGGGTTTGGGAGTTATGATAGTTTTGAGGGTGGGAGACCAATATCCAGTCAAGAAGAGAGCTAAGTATATGAGATTTATTAATGTAGGTTGGGGTTGTGATTAGCTGCTCAAACCCATGTAGGTTTATACAGGAAGTAGTGTTGGGAGCTTGTATTGTAAGCCAATCAGTATTTACATCTCCCAGTGTATGTGCGAGGTGAGATAGGATGTTCTCAAGTATATTAATATCACCAGGGGGAATATAGATTGCTGCAACAGTTATGGTGTTGAAACTGTTAAGTTTGAAGCTTATCTCTGGTTTTCTTTTTTTAGTAATTGCTTTATTGGCAGCCTACAGAATTAAATTTAATAAGGCTTTACTATGTCTAGGCAATTCAAATCCTATATCCCAGCTCAAATTAATAATTTCCTTACTTACAGCAATTTCCTCACCCAATATTTCTGATAGAGTACTTTGTAGGGAGTTTTTAAAATCTACCAACTCATTCCATTCCCAAATATATAGTCGGAGTTACATATTTCTTCTGCATCACACCTCCAACATTTGTTATATACCTGATGAAAAATTCTTTGAAGTCTCCTTGGGGTATAAAAATACCCATGCAAACACTTCCAAGCAAAGATCCTAAACCTTCTGGACTTGGTTGTGTACTTGGGAGCTGTACATATGTCTTCCCATTGTTTTCTTGTAAATTGCTTTTTCAGTCTCGTTTTCTCAGTCTTTTCTAACCTCCTCTGATTGACTCTTATAGTTACCATGCAATATTTTATATACCCTAATAATTATACCCTTTTAACAGCTGTTTCTGTTCTAGATTCAGCTAAAAACTCTACCAGAGCAGGTCTTTCACTTAAAATCCCCGTATGCCTTTCTCTTTACCTGTTCTCCAAGATCAAGCCCTGTTAGGGAAGGCAGTCTCTAGCCTGCAGGTCAAATGCCTTCTTGGCCTCATCTCACTCTGTTATCTTTCCTGCTTGACTTATTTGCTCCATATATCTTGTCTTTTTTTTTTGTCAGTTTTCTCCTGAAAATTCCATCTCCCTTTGCATATTTTCTGTACCTGTACTTGTAGTCCTCCCTATTGGTAAAAATCGCCTTTCTCCTTTCCTGTATTGGCCTAGTTCTTAGAATACTTTCTGCTACTTTATAAATTAAATATTTTGTATGGTTGTTATTATTCAACTTAAGGATCTGCATCCAAAATCCCCTCTCTGTCTGTTTCTGAACTTCCCCTTGCTTCATTATCCCTTTTCACTTTCAGTTTTAACCTTTTGTTTGTGTTACATATATGACCCTGAAGTGTGGAGCTCTAAAATATCCCTTCAAATCAGGTAAACCTAAGCCACCTTGTTTTATTGGAAGTATCAGTGTATCCCACTTAACTCTTACCCTCCTTCCCTCCCAGATAAATTCTTTCAATTCCTTATTAATTATTGTCAACAACTTCTCTTCGGGTTGATAATAGTATTCCTGACCCATATATAAAACGTAAGGGACTAAAATACTTCTTCACTGCTTGTATTTTACTATCCATATCCATAAATAAGAGTTTCTAGTTTCTTAATGTTTTGTATTACCTTTTTAATTTCTTCCCACATATCCTTAGCTGCCATAGCAGCACAGCTCTTTTAATCCATACTCCTAAATACTTCATCTTATTATGTTCCCATAAATATGGGTATTGCTGAACCAATTTGTGTGTGGGTAACACTTTATGGCTATAGACTTTCTTTTATCTTCATTAATTTTATATCCCAAAAGACTTGAAACTGTCTCAAAATGTTCCACAACACTGAGATATCCTTTTATTGATTTATCAGGTACAAAATAACATCATCTGCAAATAAAGCTAGCTTTTCTTGATTACCATACTAATTGTATCCTTGTATTTCTGAGTCCCTTATATTCTGTGCCAATGGCTCTAAATATATAACAGATAAAGGGGAAAGTGGACAAGCCTGCTGGTTAAAACACAGCACATCTCAGAGGAACCCTCCCTTTTTTCATTCCTGCTTCTGATCCTTCATATATCCTTCTAATTAACCTTATTATTATATAAAGGAATGCAAACACTTCCAACACCCTACTCATAAAATCTCTGCTTACTCTGTCAAATGCTTTCTTTGCATCAAGACCCACCAACAACAAAGACATTTTCTTACATTCTGCTTCCCTCAGAATCATCATTGTTCTAGTAGTGTTGCCAAATATTTGCCTCCACTCTACAAAACCACACTGATGCATATCTATCAATTTCAGCAACACCTTTGCTATTCTTTTAGCTAGTATAGACATAAACATTTTATAATCATTGTTCAAAATTGAAATAGGTCTATATGATGCTGTGTCTGAAGGGTCTTTGCCATCTTTAGCCACCACAGTTTTCTTCCAAGATGTTGGTACTTCCCTTCTTTTTAAAATACTTTTAAAGTCTTCCAGATCTTTATCACTTTCTTCCATCCTAATTTCCATAGGTTCATAGGTTGGTACGAGGCTGTCAGCCCTAGGGCCTATACAAGCCTAGCCATAACAATTCCTTGGCTATTTCTTCCCACAGTATTTACTTCCCTGGACCCCTGTCTAGCAGGGCGACCGACGTGATTCCCGGAGTGAATTTCCTATCTCCCATCCAATCATCAAGGTTCCTTTTGAAGAGGGCCAAAGAGGTGCTTTGCTTGACATGTATGGGCAGTCTATTCCAGAGTCTGGAATAGACTTTCACAGGAATACCATCTGTTCCTAGAGACTTTCCTGAAGTTTGATTATGCATCACTGTTTTTATCTCATCACCTCATGTGTTAACTGTTACTTGTTCAGCCTTGTCTCCTGCTAACATTGACACAATTAAGTCTTCTATAAATATTTCCTTTTGTACTCTTTCTTCAGTTTCACATTTCTCTGTCATATACAATTTGTCATACAATTTCTGGAATACCTCTAAAACCTCTCCAGGATCTTTGGTTATTTTTCTTGTTATAGGTTCCCTAAGTTTGGTAGCAACCCTTTCAACATTCTGTTGGCTAAGTAATTATGCTAAAAGTTTTTGTGCTCTGGAGTTATCAAAAATAAATTGCTTATCTGCAATCTTTCTAAACTCATGCATATTATTCAGATACTCCCTTTTTTCTCTTTAGCACTTTGGATTTCTGCGAGATACTCTGAATTCTGCAATACTTAAATCTTTGTCAGTCCCTCTGAGTAATTTCTATTACTCCTTAATCATATCTCTTTCTTTTTTATTTCAACCCTATTTTTAAACTCCCTTTTTCATTGTATCCCAATCAGTAGCTATCATTTCTGAAGAAATTTCCGTCTTCCCTAAAAACTCTTGAATAATTTTCATTATCCATTCCTTACATTCCTGTCCTTTTAACAGGTAGGTTAGAAAGCACCAATGTCTTATTTTTAACTTTATTGCCCTGCATTTTCATCTTAGTTTTTATTGGTGCACAATCAGAAATAGTTATTGGATGTGTTTCAAAGCTTTGAATTAAAAACACATCTTCCTGTGAAACATAATTTCTATCTAGTCTAACCCAGTTATTGTACCTTGGAGAATAATATGTAAATTCTGAGTTCCTTCTACTGAACTGACATCTTCCATACCAAATATTTTCATAAATTTCTTCAGAACTCTACCGTCTATTTTTATATTGTCCCTTCTGGTTCCCCTGATACATACTCATTATTGCAAATCAAATTTCAGCCCCCACCTATAAATATTATTCCCTACTGAAAGCTGATTATATCTCCCCAAAATTTCTTAAGGTCCTTTAAAGAAGAAGCATCTTTACAGAAGGAGTGGATAATACAAAGAGAACCATAGAACAACCTGCTGAGCGAGTGATAGATCATGGTAATAATTCAAAAAGTGTAGAGTTACCTTGAACTTTGGAAAAACGTTTGAGGATGGGAGTAATCAAAGAGCTGTGAGCTCCTTTACTACAGTTTAGATATAGTTCTGGTGTTCAACTTCCTCTGAAAGTAAAGACTATTGTGGGTAAATTAGAATGTCTTTTATTTAACGAGACTTCAACATATTATAATTTGTTTAGTTTACAAAGATATATTGAATTGGATGTCACATGGAGGGGTTTGAGGGTTTTTAAAAATCCCTCTGTGCGGTTTGATTCCACCATTACAGAGGATAAACAGTTTGAAATACGTTGGAAGACAGCAGCACATCACTTTGTTATGGAATGGGTTAATATTTTAATCGAGAGGGACTTGATGAAGCAACATATGCTTAAAGAGGAAGTTGCTTCTGTTTGTTCCTCTCTTTCAACAAAGCTATCCCTATTACATTTTGAACAACTCTTAGGGGGTATGAATGAAGAATTAAAATAATTCTCCAAAGAATTAATAGAATGAAAAATGAAAAAACTTAAAAGGGACATAAATGACTATAACTGTGATTCAGCCTTTCAAGCTAGAATCAATAAGAAGAGATGTAAGGTGGGGGGGGTGGGCTCTACTTTAGTGGAGAAGGAAGTCATCAGCAGCATAGAGTTTCCTTTGCATCCTCGGAACCCATTACTTCTTCAGATTTGGACAGTGAAAAATTAGTTTATCCACCTTTGCCACCAGCTCAGCTTCCTTCTCATTTAGAGGAACATTTTCGCAGAGAATGGAGAGATGAGAGATCATCATGAAAGAGGGAATGGTTGGACATGAGAGAGAGGCAGTTCCATGGACATGGCAAAATAAAAAAATGGTATTAATTTAAAGATTGCTTTCTGTTGTTTCTAATTTTGTACCTGATAATGACACTGAAGGATTGGTGCTGATTTTTTTCTGGTGTGGAACTGACTGATGAAAAATGTTCTGTTTTAAACTGTGGACTAAAATGTGTGCCCCCTGTTTTACCTAGATTGCATAATATTAAAATATAGATTTTTCAGTTTGTTAGAAAGTTGCATTTATTAAATTATTTTTCTTTGCAGAATGAAAATAATGTGCAGTTAATTGAAAATTCAATGGGGGATTTGGATAACACATTTGAGTCTTATGAAGAAGAAAATGATGAAATTTTTTTTGCTTGTGATTCTTCCTTTGAGGAAAATGCAAGTGTAAATGCATATTGTTTATTAGATACTGCAGATATTTGTAAATGATTTTATTCTTACTTTCACACATGAGGATATTAAGAATTTTTGATCTATGTTAAATTTTGCATTAGAGATGACTTTTAGAGAATTTGAAAAAAAAAATAAGGTGAAATATAATTTGACTAAGGTGGAGTGGTTAGCCTTAAAAAAATTGAGCCAGTGAAATGATTTAGTATTTAAGCCATCCAATAAAGGCAGTACAATAGTAATAATGCATTATTCTCAATATGAAAAAAATGTGTTATGATTTAAATGGCCCTGATGTTATAAGGTAGTGACCATGGCAGAAGATGAAAAAGCTTTGCTAGATTTCCTGGGTCTAGTACAGAAGGGTACATGTTGAGTTATTTATCTAAGGAAGATGTATATAAGAAATTTTCTGTAAGGGGTTGTACCTTAGCAACATTTTATTGTTTGCCTAAGGTACATAAAAGCCTAACTTCTCCACCTTGTAGGCCTATAATTTCAGCATGTAACTACTTTTTATATAATGTAGGTCTTTTGTTATGTAAGTACTTATTACCCTCTGTAATGAAATTAGATTCCTATATACGTGACAGTTTTGATTTATTTAGATAAAATTTAGTCAGTGGAATGGTTGGGAGGAAGATTTTGGTTGACAGTAAATGTAAAAAGCCTCTACACCAATATTCAGCATGACTAGGGTATTGAGGTGTTGAATTACTTTTTCGGTGAGAGCCCTTTATCTAGTTTTGTTATAGAAATGGTGTATTTTTGTTTAATAAATATTTTTTTTAAGTTTAATGGAAGGATATATCATTAGTTGGAGGGAACTACCATGGGTGGCCCCTTTTGCCTCCATGTATGCCAACCTGTTTATGGGTTTATTAGAGATTAAACTTCTTTATAATTTGGATTATTATAAAAAGACACGTAATTAAGTATTTTAGGTTAAGTGATGATTTAATTTTTTATGTGATGGTGGGGAGTCATTGGTTAATGTTTTTTTTTTTTACAAGAGTTACATAACAATATGTTTGGTTTACAGTTTGATAGTACACAGTGTGGAGAAAGGTGGCATTTTTGGATTTGGGCATGGTGTATTGAATGTTGTTATTAGAACAAGGGTGCATAGAAAATTTGAGGGTGGCAATCATTTTTGTATGGAACAACTTGCCATCCACCACACTTTATTAAGTCATTACCTTATGGGGAGTTACTTCGTATTCAGAGGCTTTGTAGTGATAAACGAATACTCGAGGGGGAAATTTTACGAACTTGTATTCAAGTTAAACAGAGGGGTTATGAGGTTCAGGATGTTAAGAAAGCACTTAGTAGGTTGGTAGAGGGTCAGTTATTTCAAAGTAATGCATTTTATTCATCTAGAAGGATTACAGTTGCGTGAGGAAAATACAATGTACCTTGTTACAGTACATACTGTTTTTTCGGAGATAGTTTCTGATGTTATTAAATACTATTGTGAGTTTTTGTTGTAAGATAGAAATTTAATTAAGTTCCTACCCAACAGACCATCTTTTTCCTACAAGAGGTGACATGGTATAAAAAATATGGTGGTCCACAGTCATCATTCCACACCTGATGTGAGAATTGGGGTGGGGGTCAGCAGTGTTGGTAAAAATCCATTGTGGAAATTGTTCACTGTGTAAATATATTGTGAGTTTTTTTTTACTAGAATTAATAATGCTATTTATACTCCTAGGGAGGTTTTTAGTTTCAGCACGGAGGGTGTCATCTATGCACTGAGATGTTCATGCAACCTTTTTTTACATAGGGGAAAGCAAAAGGGCTTTCAAGGTTAGACTGCTAGAACATTTGAGGGATATTAGGAATAAAAAGGTGGATAGTCCTTTAGCAATGCATTTCCTTCATCATCATCATGGGGGTGATGGTAATTGTCTTCAGCATACAATTTTAGAGAAGGCTAAAGATTTTAGAAATATGGATTTGAAGTCTAGGTTGCCTTTTAAGGAAAGTTTATTTATTTTAAAATATGGAACACTGGCACCTGCTGGACTTAATGTAGAATGCAATTGGAAAACGTTATTGTAGTATGGATAGGGATTGGTTAAAGGATTTAATTGTTTTAATTATTATAAAGTTTGATTTGTTGTTTTTTAATTGGAATAACTATTTAATTAAAAAGTGCTTGCTCAGTTTTAACTCTTGAAAGGCTTTTTGGCTTAGGCGCTGGAGAGCGTTTAATAAAATGTTGGGTCTTTTTACTGGCCTCGGTGGTTTTTATGTTTTATTTTCTTGTTTGTAGTTTGTTTTAATATGTAAATTCTGAGTTCCTACTACTGAATTCACATCTTCCATACCAAATATTTTCATAAATTTCTTCAGAAGTCTACCCTCTTTTGTTATATTGTCCCTTCTAGGTCCCCTGATACATCCTCATTATTGCAAATCAAATTCAAGTCCCCACCTATAAATAGTATTCCCTACTGAAAGCTGATTATTTCTCCCCAATTTTTCTTAAGCTCCATAGTAGCAGTCTTTGGTCGGATATAAATGCATGCCATTGAAATCCTCCTCCCTTGCCAGTGCCCCCTTGCTACTACAAATCTACCATATTTGCCTTTTTTCCTCATCTCTCACTGTTAAAGACCCTCTAGCAATTAGTATAGTTACTGTCCTTTCCCTTTGTCCCTGATATTCTGCTGAATATCCATTCTGAAATCCTCTTTGTCAAATTCACATGCTCATTTCTTTCCAAATGTGTCTCCTGCAGCATTGCTATTTGCATTCTTCATTTCCTCATATAATTCAATACTCTTTCCTTTTTAACAATACCTTTAAGACCATTCACATTCCAGGATAATATGGACAGTATAGCCATCGGGACAAAAACTATTGTTCCCACTTATTATACATGACAGTTTTTTGAATGTGTATTTCCAGCTTTTGTGTTACATGCATATACTAATGTTTGCAGGCTGATCTGTTGTACAGTCATTTCTTCTCATCTCCATTTCAACCTATAAAACCATCAAATAAAAACTAAATATGAAACACCCCCATCTCCTATTAATGTGGAAGAAACAAAACTATGTACATCTTCAAAACATGAAGTTTAACCCTTCAGAAGGGAAGAATTGCCCCAACTTCATGGCTGCACTAACATAAAATTAAGGTTACCCATGCTCCCACTTACAATTATTGCTGTCAGTTCTTTTCTTATCTCTCTTCTCTCAGATATGAAAAACAGCTTATATGCTTTCAGGAAACATTAACTTTTATCCCCAAAAGTTCACTGGCTATCTTTAATTAAAACTAAATTGTACACTTGTTCTATTAACTCTGTTAAAGTGTTAAGGCTGCTAGGGAGGTTGTTACCTGTTATTCACTTCCCTTAATTTCAAACTTATTTTTTTCTCTGAACTGCTTGCCATTGTACCTTTACATATTGCATTCCCCTCAGCAAAGAATACTCAGAATTATCAAGATTAACTGCTTGTACCTGCAGCTAGTTTGTTTCTATTGAAATGTACTCATCAGTGAGTCTTTGTAAATTTCACTCAGAAGAGAATGCACAGCTGCCCTCAGCTGCAGACATCTCAACTCCACTGAACATTTGCCAGTGGAAAACAAACAAGCTAATAGCTTTGCAGTTGTAAAAAACTTAGTATTTTCATGACTTTCATCATTTTGCCTTAGTTTTAAACCTTGTATGTTTACAGAACTACTCATTTACAGCTTAAGCCAAAGGTAATGATCATGACATTCACCATTTTAAAATTAAAAGAGAAAATATCCCAATTCTAAATATAATATAATCAGAGCACTTTTACACCCCACCCCAGCAGTTGAAGATCACAACATATGAACATTAAACTTGCTTTTGTCCCACTTTTTTTCTCTTGTTATTCTGGAAAACCTATATTTCTTACAACCAAAAAAATCCTTGTTTACTTTAATATCTTTAACACACAAAACAGTCACTGAAAAAAACTAGCCCCACATGCTACACACTACACAAAACAGTTTTATTATATATAACCTGCAGTTTATATCATTAGATGTTTATACAAATTGTTTTGTCTTTTCGGCTTTTCCCAGTTAGGGGTCACCACAGTAGAACTCTGGTCTGCTAATAATTGGCAGTCGATTTTTATGGTGCTGAGTTGCCAGCCCGACGCCCAACCTTCAGTGAAGGCACGCCCATTCATGCATGGCTTTCGGAGGCCACTCGACCACTGGGAGGACATGCAGACTCCACACAGAAGGCACTCCAGCTGAGAATCGAACAGGAGAACCTCTTGCTGTGAGGTAACATCGCTACCACTGTACCGCCGTGGATGTTTATACAAATACTAGTAACAAAAATTGTTTTTACAGTTAGTTTTCCATCAGTTAGTTTTATTCTAAATTATAATAATATAAAGTGGGGTATATGCTTTACAGTTCACCCACAAGTTTAATAAAGTCAATAAAAGTCCAGTATTTTTCAGCCACTTTTTCTTGCAAAACCATATTTCACAAATGGGATAAGATGCTTTATCATCTTCCATTTCTGAGATGGTGGTCTTCTTCCTGTTCATCTCCAACTCCCAACACCAGACTCTGGTTCAAGTCCAAGATTCTCAACTCCTATGCTTTTTTCAATCGCTCATGCATTTTCCTTTGGAACATTGGAAAAGATTTCACTTTCACCTTACCATCAGAAGAATGAGAAGCAGAGTCCCGTTCTACTCGCTGACTAACTTTTTGTTGGTTAAACTTTTTTTATTTCCTCCTTAGTCTGTTCTGCATCAAAAATGACTTTGATCCTCTAGGAAGAAACACCTTGAAGACAGGTGGATGCAGCAGCTTGACTCTCATGCCCACCTCTCAACATTCCGTGATTGCTGGGATAAATTTGCTTCTCTTCTGCCTGGTGGACAATGAATAATTATTTTCTAGAAACACTCTCCTGTCTCCAATTTTTAATACTTTGCCCATCTGCCACATTTTTTTCAGGATCAACTCTTTCTGCTGGTATGATTGCATCTTTACAAATGTAGGTCTCTGCTGCTTTCTCATGGCCAGGTTTGGAGCACGCAGTCGGTATGCCCTTTTGATTAACAACTTCTGCTCTGGAACACCAGTCCATTTGTTTGCGCTTTCATAAAATTAATGCATTCTGTTCCTCCCAGTTTCTCTACTAGAGCAGAAAATTTTGGGTTTTGTCTGTGT
Source organism: Protopterus annectens (assembly GCF_019279795.1). Classification (NCBI taxonomy): domain Eukaryota; kingdom Metazoa; phylum Chordata; order Ceratodontiformes; family Protopteridae; genus Protopterus; species Protopterus annectens. Next base: position 579,439,344 of record NC_056747.1, on the reverse strand, counting down.
GTTCTGTCCTCTAGCTTTACTACTTTTTTATTAAATTCTTCTTGAGAAACCTTGTATTTAGCCAGCTTTTTCTTTGTCAGCCTCCGATTTTTGCAGTTTTAACAGTTCATCTGAATGGCTAGTTAAAGCTTCTATTTTTCCAACATTTTTTGCTTGAATTAACATATTCCTTCAATGTTTCATTTATTTTAATCACATCTGAGTACATTTGAATTATTTTTCCCTCTAAATTACTGGAAGTCATCTCCTGAACCAAAGCTGAATCTTGAACTGCCATTTGCTGTATAGTTGCAGAATCCTTCCCAGACAGTCTTTTCTCTTTATATTTTCTATCTGATTTTCTTTCAGGTTTTCCAAATTTCTTCTTTGCTGGCACCCAGGCAATATATTTACTAGCCAGTAACTGAATTTTACAAAAAAAAAAAAAAAAAAAAATTAATGACACTCATTTTCGCAGTTTCTGTCTTTACATTGGGAGAGCTGGAGTTGTTGTTGATCACTGTGCAGCCATCTTATAAGTCCCCTTTGCCAGACCTCTTATCAGCATCCGCATCACCCCTTTTAATCTTCCAGAAACAATTCATCGATGTGTGTCCATGGCCAGGAACACTGCGTCTAAAGGGCCAGATAATATACCAGGATTCCTACTGGTCAGCCTGAAACAAGAGATATCAAATCCATACAGAAGCTTTTCAATGTTAGCCTCCAAACACACAAAGGTAGGGCATCAACTGATCCAGGCAACTATAGTTCTGACCAGCCTCATCTGTAAGACTACCAAAAGGATCATTATGAAATTAATAAAAGAAGATGTAGGGAACCTATGAACTACCTGCCAGTTTGGATTAGCAAAGGCCGATCCTGCCTATTCAACCTAGTTGACTTCTTCAAGAAGGTCACTGAAGCAATGGATTTGGGAAAATTGTTCATACCACATATCTGGACCTCGCAGAAGCATTTGATACTCCTCTACCATTCAGGCATAGTTAATAAATTCATCCAGTCAAATATAAATCCCTGTGTAAGTCAATGAGTAGAAAACTAGCTCACAAATAGAACCCAAGACATTGGGTGGTGGGTCTACCTCCACCAAGAAACCTGTCAGTAGCAAAGTGCCCTAGGACTCCATCTTTGAGCCACTACTACTCAGAGGTCAAGACAAATGATAAGGACTTACAGATGATGAATTAAGCTGTTCCCTACAACTATCACATCAACAACACTCCCCTGGAAATTGACCCAGTACAGAAGGCCCTGGAACATATGTAGACAATGATAAAGACTGGTCATTCAACTGCCACATTATGACTATTGTTAGGAAGTCCTTCTTTACAGCACAGCTTATTTGCAAGGGTATGGCACCCAAATCTAGGCCAGTCACCTTCCTGTCCAGGCATATGACTCAGCTAGAGTGACCACAACCTTTTCTCACTGAGAAAATCAGAGGACTAAATTACAAAAGCTACTGTGATGGCCTCAAAGCCAAGTCTTTCTTCTCAGTGCCCTACAGGCTGCTAAGGGGGGATCTCTGCCTGACATACAGACTCTCTGCACACTTGTAAGTCCAGTAGTGGCAGAAGCAGCTGGTCTAGAGACCTTTGTCTCTGTTGCAACTTAAAAAAAAACTTGTTAGAGGGATAGATATGTCTTATAGAAATACAGCTTATCTGGAACTACTTTCCTCTCCATGTGAAGTTAAGTACATCACTTACTTTACTCAAGTGCAAACTTGATGTATAGACAAGAGACCATGAGTTCATCCTTGATTAAAGGATGTTTGCACAGTACTAAAAGATTGCCTCACCTGGGGTTATAAAAGATATCCACAAAATATAGGGGCCTTCATACTAAAGTATTAAGGCTAGAAATTCAGTGGGATATATGCTGGGCTGTCAATAGCCTATTATGTACCTATGAACCTAAGGGACTCTCAGGAAATCTTATCATTTTTATCTCTTTCATGAGTGGAGAAAGCTGCTTTCCTATGTCCTGGCTGATATTATCTAAGTGGTTACCCCGCTGTATAGCTATGGATAAGAATAAAAAACATTTAAAGGACATGCTTGAGCAAATGTCACAAGATCTGCTGCATTCTTTTGAAAAGTTTATACTCAAGACACTTTAGAGGCTTCAACTTAGTTCACTATCCACACAACATCTACTTTAACACTACAAGCTAAAAGCACTTTCTCGGAGTTGGCAGATTTCGACATAACTGTATTCCAGGTTATCCCTTAATTGTCCAACACCAAGTATTACATATGTGCTGCTTGGAAATTCTATCCAAGTAATATGACTTACTCCTGCAGTGATCATGTGTTGGAGTAAGATAATGCATTTATGTGGGTGCACTCACTATAACAATAGATGATGGATTATCCACCCTTGAAGCATATCTGAGTTGAGTACCTCCCTTCTCCCACAGTGCATGTGTGTCATCTCAGCTCCTCAGATCTCTTTTGCTGCCTTTCAAGACATGATCTCCAGAACTCTGTCATAGCAGTTCAGATAACTGCTTCTTTTATTTCCTTTTGTTGACCTTTGTCGGATTTTTTTTTGTCATATTTCTGTCAGTTCTCTCTCTTTTATTTCAGTTGTTTAAAAAATATATAAAAAATTCTTGCTTCTCCTACACTACTCCAGTGATTAGGTAGTGGCCTAATCTTCCCTATCACTCCCCGTTTACAGTTTTTTGTGTAGCCTGTTTTAGAGTTATAGACACTGCTTTGCTATATAGTTCTGATATTTTCATCATTTTGTGTTAGGTGTTCACTGTGACTTACAGATTGTGTTTAGTGCATTCCTTATTGTTACTTCTATTTAGCTGTGGAAAAAGACTTCAGGTTTCAAAAACTGCACCCAATGTGGGAATAAGATTCCATACCAGGACACACACAACTTGTTAGTTTTGAACCCAAGGATAGAACATCAAGCCTAATGCAAAATTTGTAAGGTCTTTGAACCTTGTTCCTTTCTTGAGCACTACAACAAGCTCATTATAAAGGGCTTGTTAACTTCTGATTCTGAAAAGAAAGATGACAGAAATAATGGTAAAGAAAGGGAAAAAAGAAGAGAAAACCCAATGAATCCTCTTCAGCATCATCATCTAAACTTTAAAGTCCTCCATCTTAAGAGGCCTAGGCTCTGATCAGCTTAAACCCATCCTTCTCTCCATTTTCAGTTCTGGTGCTCCCCCTTAATGCTGAACCGATAATTACAGGAGAGAGTCTACCAGCAGCCAGTGTTCTGAGATGGAGCTCTCAAAGTTCCTCAGCCCCTGTCCTCCCTATGCCTCTTCTTTTTTTATCTACCAGGTCTGTTATGAGTATTAAGGACATAGATTGAGATTAAACGATGAAGGCCTTTGTCAAGGTCCAGACAGACATGTGTCTCATCACAACCTCTTTGTTTGCAGGGTGGATTAGGTTGGCTTAAGGACTCCATTTACTTGTGCTCCATCCCTGACAAGTCTTGGTGCCTGTGGTCTCAGAGTCAGTGACAGTCCTGGTGCATACCACTTCAGCACCAGTTGGATATGATCCATTGTTCCCTGTGTTGTATTTGATTCACTTATTACCAATCCCATTGGTACCAGTCCCTCATAATTGAGTACTCAGCTCTATCATTGGCATAAATGTGCTCAGTGCCATTCACAATGTTGGAGACTTTGGATGTCAAGGTGTTGGTGCCGATCTTTGTACCAGAGCTGACTGGTCCTTTGGCATTGCAGTTCTCCTGTTGGAATAGTATGTCTTCTCTTCAAGATGGAGTGAGTGCTGATGGGAACTTCCATTTAATAATCAGTCTCAGAGTTAGCGTTTGAGCTCTTTGAGGGGATCATTGCCCATCCCTTCAACTGAAGGGGATACACTGTCAGTTTCAGTTCCTCTTACTGATACTGGTATTTTCTGAGTCCTCATCTTTCACCCAAAGGACAGAGCAGCATTGAATGCCTCAGCCCCGACTTTAATCATGGGCCAAGAACACTTCATGATTTTTGGAAGATTCACCCCAAGTTACCTGAAAGTGTACATGTAAACAGAGGCACACACATTCCCCTATAGAATATTTTAGACCAGACCATGACCTTGATTAAAGGGAAGGTCCCCCCTTGTCCCTAACTGAAGGTCTCAAGTTTGTTGATATTTTGGAATTGGGTAGTTGGCTCACTGACCTCCTTTCCCTGGATAAGGAGGTGTTATTTGAGACACCTGCTGACAGCATGATTGAGCTGATGTCCCAGAAGGCATGGCAGAAGCCTAGTGCTGCAGAGTCCATTCCCACAAGCCTGATTAAATTTTACAGCCATCCAAGTCCCTTTTGTGGACTATCTTATTTATAAAGAAAGCTCAATGGTTTATCCCCCAAAAAAGGAGTCTAGGATGATGGACCATATGGGGAAGTCTGTGTTTGCCTCAGAAATCTTTTCTCTTTGGGCACCTAACTGTTTAACACCTATGAGAAAGTTCCATAGACAACTTGCAGAGCTGACATTGGGCTGTCTGCAAAGCCCTCCTACCCAAGATGCTTGGAAACAAATGAATTCCCAGGTGATTGCAGTGCTGTCTATTTCCAACTTGTTGATGAGATTATTACACAATGCAGAGGATGGAGCCATCAGAGCAGCTAGCACTGGCATTGCTATGCATTGCCTTTTACAGTCTGCATCTGTGTGATCTTGCAGACAGCTTTAAGGCATCCTTTGTAAACTTGATGATGAGATTTCACTGTTTTGTCCAAGGGTGTGGGAAAGACTGCTGAAAAGTGAAAAAGAAGGAACAATGGTGGTTACTGTTGTAGTGCACTTTGAGACCCCTAAGAGATCCTTCTCTAGGATGGTACCAAAACACTCTGGCTTTGAATGTCCCAACATCTTTCCTTTTATTTCTTTTTGGACAAAGGCACCCACAACAGAAGGAGTCCAGCAACAAAAAACACCCAGGAGGGAGAGGGGGGTCTGCAGAGTCAGGGTTTTTGGGGTCCTTCCTCTTGGAAACTTTCCCAGTATCCATGAGGGCTTGCCCATCTGTTCCACTCTGGAGGCAGTCAGGTGTCGACTATCACTTCACCTGGAATTATGGTCAGCCAACAAACAAAGCAACTGGGTGAAAAGCATTATATCCAGAAGGCTACACATTTCTTTTCACAGACTCACCAAAAATCCTTGCCCCTCTCCCAGACATAACACCTCAGCAAAAGAGAATAGCAGCACAGGAGATTTCCCAGCTACTGCAAGAAAAGAGCCATCCAGGAGATCCCACTAGACCAGAGAGGATCCAGTATCTACTCCAGATTACTTTTAGTTTTGAATAACTCAAAGGACCTCTGACCCATTTTAGAATCAAATGGCCTAAATTAATATGCAAGAAAAAGACATAGTTCCATTTGGTCTCAGTGCAAGTATTCCTTCAAAGAAGTGATAGCATATTATCAGCAGTCCATCAAGATACTTACCTCTACATCAAGATTGTGAAGTAATTCAGAAGGTATCTTCACTTCCATCTTAGAGACAATCATTACCAGTCCTGAATACTGCCATTCAGTCTTGTCACAACTCCCTTAGTATCCACCAAATACATGTCAGTAGTAATAGTTCCTCTCAGCTGAAAGGGATCCATGTCTTCCCATACCTAGACAACTGGGTCCTTGTCACCACAGCAAGAGGGTCCCCTTATTTCAGCAAGAGGCTATTTATTTCATTTGTGTCTGTTCTTTGGCATCTCTATATATCTCACAAAGTCCAAGCTATAGATCTTTCAAATGCCTCAAATTTATATGACACCATCTGGATTCAAGGTTAAGAAATGCAAATCTTACAAATGATTGAATTCTCCCTATCAGGGTCCTCATTTCAAAGCTTCACCAGTTGAACTTGCCTCATGTTTCTCTGCTTCTTATTAGGTGTGATGGCAGCTGCAATCACTCTAACTCCTCATACCTGATTTTACATGAGAGGGTTGCACTGGACCTTCAGCATCCAGTGGTCTGTGTTCCTACATTCTCTCAATCATCCTTTTCATCATTTTTGGGCTGCAGATTTCATCTGCTTTGAGGGATACATTTACCCTATGTGACACACTCTCTACACCTCCTATCAGTCTCAGGTGCTACAGATGCCTCCTCTCTTGGAAACATTTCAAGGGAAGAACAGTTTAAGGGATGTTGTTTCAACAAGATGCCTATCTTTACATCAGTGAAGGTAGTCTAGCATTGCAGGCTCTACAGGACTTTCTTCCCTGGGTGTGATCTCAATCCACATGGCTAATAGTTTGGTAGTGTGGTATATCAACAAGCAAGGGGGGACTTGCTCATGCCTATTATACGAAAAAAACACAACAGTGTGTCACCACAACACACTTTTATGTTTTTCTGGTATAGTGGGTATGTGTACTGGTTATGTCTTCACAGTGGGTTTCTAATCTCATTGCATATTCCATGTTGGACCAACCTTCTACTGGACAGCCTCAACCACTGCATTGTGATGAGTGGTCCCTCAATTTGTCATTAATGCAGATGATTTTTCACTGCTGGGGGCAGTCTTGAACAGCAGCTACTTTGTCCTATTCCCTCAGTAGGGATGGTCATCCGGTAGGTTGGCCCCCTCTCAGCCTTCCCTTCTCTGGCTCTCATGACCATTTTTTATATAAAGGTTTTCTGTGCAAAGTCTAAGTTATCTTCATGGCCTCTTTTTGGTTTCTCAAGTTTTGGCCACATCTTAAGAAACAGCCCTGGCTGATCAGTCCCTTTTTTAGTCTGCTGTCTCATCCATTTGGTAAGCCTGAGTCATACATAACTTTGACACTAATCATATGGGTTCTCAAATAACAGTGATACCCAAAAATTCTTCCCTTCCTTCCAGAATCATTCAAATCCTCTACAGCTCTCAGAAAGAGACCACTAGATTAAATGGAAATAATATTCACTTTGGGCAGTTCAGTGAGGCCTAGAACCCCTTTTTGCATTCCTTTCCTTTGGTTTTACACATTCTTGCTGCCTTATTTAACTGTAGCTTTAGTTATTCCACTATCAAGGTTCAGCTGGCAGCCATCTTCAATTCAACCAAGGTTTCAATTCCAGTATTTTTTTGCAAAATCTTAGAAGTGACCTTTCTGTTCTAATTCCTAATTAGATCTCTCTCCATGGGACTTGAACTTAGTCTTAAATGCCCTTACTTGAGTCCCCTTCAATCCTACTTTTTCCTCTAGCTTAGAAATACTTCTACTGGAAAACTGTCTGGTTGCTTATAACATTTGCCAGTAGCATTTTAGAATTGCATGGTCTTTTTGCTCTTTTCTTTAGATATCCCTATATGGTTTTCACAGAGTTTCTTTCATAATGAAACATTCCTTCTTATCTAAGATTGCTTCTTCTAAATTAAATCTAAACCAGAATATTCATTTTCCAGTGTTTCAGTAGAGAACAGTTTCTGCATTTCTCCTTAGATGTTCATAGACAGCTACATGTTTACCTACATCATACTAAAGCCCTCCACAACAACAACCATTTTGTTTCCTACTCATCTGCTAAGCTGGGTTCTAAAATCTCGAGGATTACTCTTCCCAAATGACTATCAGATAGCACTATGTGCATTTATTTCATCAACAGCAAAACTCTGTTGTCAAAATCTAAGGCACTTTCTACAAGGTCCATAACAATTCCCTGCCTATTTGGTCTTTATCAAACATTCCTCAACAGACATTTGTGCTGCAGCAGTATGGTCAACAATACATATCTTTATCAAGCAGTACAACCTGGATATGATATCCAGATGTAGATCAGCCTTTGAAGCCACCATCTACTAGAATATTCTGTCATTATGCAACTTGGGAGTATCAATAGCTGGAGATTCTGAACTATCAGTTGAGGTCAATGGAGGGGATACCGTAAAATTTGGATGTTATGAATTTACCATAATGCTGGATCTTTGATATCCCATCCTGCCCACCTCCCCCAACTCAATTGTCACTTCCTGGCTTCTGGACATACCTGGTAGGACTGTAACTGAAGTCTATACATTAGCTGTTTCTTTTGTTTTTCCCATCATCAGCATATCATGCTTTAGGGCCATCCTCAATCTGAGAGGCTTTGAAGTAAAAGGAGGAGCTCAAGCACTGGAGTGAGTTGAAGTAGCTGCCATTTTGGATCTGCCACGAGAGTGGAAAACCCTTCAGTCAAAGGAGTGTCAGAGTGGGATAATAAAGATTCAGCTGTGTGGTAATTACATAACTTCCATATGTTCCTCATAAGGATCATTACTGTAGTTCATTCTTAATAAATGGAACTTCTTCACAAGCAGACATTTATTTTCAGGCAGGACTTAACAGTTGGACATCTCCAGACCAGGTCAGAATTACTTTCCATGTTGAAGACATTGACTGGAGACATAGTTGCAAAGGGTAGAGTAACCCAAGCCACCTTTTTTTTTTGCAATAGGCATGAGTGACAATCTTTCACATTTGAGTCCATTGACCACTTCTAGACAAAGTTCTAGGATGAATAACTACCTTATTTTGGCATTTACCTTTTGATATTTCCTTAGTATTATTATTGTTTTGCTATTTTGGGTAGAATTTGTTTTAACACTGAGAACCCTCTTTGAAGGTTCCTTGGTTCATTCTTCAATACCCATACAGTCCCTTCATAGTTTGTGGCATGGCTAGTTTTAGTTGTAAATCTTTATATTGAATTATCAAACAATGCAGAATAATTGGTTTTAAAAGTGGTGGGTTCATTAAGCAAACAGTGGGAGAGGCTTTCCCCAGAAAAGACGTGTATCTGGAGCATGAAGCTGTATATTTGTGGGGACCATCCTGATTTGGTATTGTCATTGGGTCTCACTCCTCTTTCATGCATGTGGCTCCAGAATATGGAGGCTTTAAAGGAGGAGTTTGCCTGAAGGTAATGCCATCTGGATCCCAGGAGGTATTGAGGTTGAGGCTGATTGCGTCCAGGTTCCAGTAAAACCAGGACCAGTATGCTTCTGGAAATTAGATGGTGGGGTGGTTGACGTCTTTTAATAAAAAAAAATGGTCATTAAGTTCTCTGAGGTTAAGGATGCAATTGATGGATTATGTGGTGTTCATGCCTGGTGTCTTTCCAGCATTCAGTTTTATTTGCCACTCAAGTTCTTTTCATTCCAGAATGTCATTTTCATTGTCATTTTATTTCTTGTGGTGTGCTCATCTGTAATGTGAAATAGAAAGGTCTGTGTTTGGCCAGGGGGTTGGTCTTGGTTCCATATCTCACGTCTGTATAGTGTCATGCTATCCTGGTCTTCAGCTTATTGATTGTCTTTATGATATAGAATGATGGGCATCTGTTGCGCACTGAACTCAGTATACTACTTTATCTGTGTTGCACTTTCCATAGATTTGGCTTTGAGTATACTTTTTTGATGTTTGGGCAGTAGAAACTGTCTGTGTTTCTCATGTATTTGCAAAATGTACAGTTTGGTGGGCCATAGGAATATGTGCCATTGTGGTTGTGATTTTCTTCTGGGTGGTCAGGGCTCTCCATGTAGTCTCTGATGCTCTTAATTGTCTTGATTGTGAACTTAGGTAGTTGTGGTGATATCTTACTGAAGATTTTGTTTTGGATGATAACACACCACTTGCCTAATCTCAGGATAGCCTAAACTGTAGATCAGAGTGATGCTGGAGTTCTAGATATTGCTATTGGACCTTTGGTTGGCATCTCTAATATCCCTGTTTAGGTTGTCAGCCTGGTTATCCAGGGTGGGATCTCCTTCATTTTGTGGTGAATAATGGGTCCCAGAATTTGTCTGACCATTTGCCTGGTGTAACCTCTGGATAGGAAGTCTTTTTCAGTTCAATGATGTTTTTAGTGAATGTTTCCAGATCCTTGGACACCCTAGCTATGCGGAGACATTGAGATTTAATTACATTCCATTTGATTCTGCAGGGGTGCGTGCTGTTGCTATGATAATGATGAAATAGGCCATTTGAAAGGATTCCTGTTGCTGGGTTTTTGCTGATTTTCAGAGCTAGAAAGTTTACTGATTATGTGCTGTAGGTTGTTGTGAACTTAAGGGAGTTGGTTGAGCCATTTATATGGTCCAGAAATATGTTCAAGAGTTCAATGTTGCAGTTCCAGACAATGAAAACATCATTAATAAATATGAGATAGCATCCCATTTATTGATACAATGGGGAATTTTAGATAACCTCTTCTTTCCATTTCCCTAGGACTGTATTTAGTAGGCTCGCAGCCATGGGTGCTCCTGTGGTTTATAGGTTCATAGGTTCATACTAGGCTATCTGCCCTAGGGCATTTATAAGCCTAGCCAGAGTGTGTTTGGCTTTCGCCACCCATTTTAAATTAATTTTGCTATGCCCTTTTTCGAGGTTAGTATACTGTGCTTCTGTCTAACAGTGACACAGAAGTGATACCCGGGGTAAACCTACGATCTCCCATCCATTCATCAAGATTCCTCTTGAAGAGAGTCAATGAGGGACTCTGCCTAACCTGGACTGGGATTTTATTCCAGAGTGAAGGGAGCCTCTGGGTTATGAATCTGTCCCTCCAGCATGTCCTATTTATTTCAGTGCTGAGGTTCAAGTCTCTCGAGCGTGTAGCTCAATGGGATTTAGATTTTCTGAGGAGTAGCATGTCCATTAATTCCGGGTTGGACATGGCTTTATACGTCAGGCACAGATCGCCTCTGAGCAGGCGGTTTGCCACTGAGTAGAGCTGGAGTTTCTTTAACCAGGCAGCATATGGCATCTGTTTGAGCCCTTTGATCCTCTTGGTGAGGTACTTTTGTGGTCTTTCCAGTTGCTGCAGGTGTCTGGTAAGGTACATCCCAAAAGGGGCATTGTACTCAATTATGGGTCTGATGAGGGATGAGTAAAGAGGCACGATGACCTCCCCTGATCTAGATGTGAATCCCTTCATGATTAGGTGGGCTATATAAAATGTTTTTCTAACCACTTTGGCCACGTGGTTGTCAAATGAGAGATTGCTATCAACTTGGGTCCCCAGGTCCCTAATTACTTCTTCTGTACTTAATGGATTACCACCTATGTGGTAATTTGTGGGCACTTTATTTTTGCCAAAGGGATGACTATACACTTTTTGGCATTTAGCTTGAGGCCATGGCTCTGGCACCAGTTGTCTGTTTCTATGAGGCCCTTTTGGAGGATGCTTGTGTCAGCTGGAGAGTCGATTATGGTGCCCAGTTTGCAGTCATCTGCGAACTTGGTCAGCCACAGTCCTTCCGTGTTGGCCTGTACCTCCGAGAAATATATACCGAACAAGAGAGGTCCCAGGACTGAGCCTTGTGGGATGCCACTTGTAACTGGTTTGGAGTCTGACATGGCTCCAGCAATTCTAACCATTTAAGTTCTGTCCTTGAGCCAGTTTGCAACCCATCTAGTGATATAGGGGTTTATATTTAAGCTGGTGAGCTTATCTATAATGCCCGAGTGGGCTATTGTATCGAAGGCTTTTGCGAGACCCAGGTAGGCTGTGTGGACCACCTTCCCCTCATCAATGGCTTTGGTGACTGTTTCAAAGAAATCAACCAGGTTTAAGAATCAGGATCTGCCCTTAATAAAGCCAAACTGGGTAGGATCCAGTGTCTGTAGGTCCCCAATATCTTTATTTATGAGGTCCATGATGATCCTTTCCATAGCTTTGCAGACCAAGCTAGTCAGGCTTATGGGGCGATAGTTTCCAGGATCCGTTGAGGCACCACCTTTGTGGAGAGGGACCACTGTTGCTGTACGGCACTCTTTGGGTACATATCCTGTAGTAAGGCTGAGATTGAACAGTAGTTTTATGTTTGGGTTTAGCTCTTCTTGGAGTTCATGTAGGACGCAGCCCGGGACACTGTCTGGTCCCATTGATGCTGTGTTTTTTGCTTTGGAGAGGGCAGCTGTTACCTGAGCATCTGAAATGTCAGGGGGGCAGCACTATGCTGGGATAGATATTTGCCCTTTTGGTGGTGGGGGGGAGAAGTTTGCGCTGAACCTGTCAGCTAGGATGTTGGCAATGTCTGTGGGTTCGGTGTATTTTTTGTCATTTTGGACTAATTCTGAGCATATCTGGGAATTCCCACCCAGGTTCCTAACATAACTAAAGAAAGCCTTGTGATTATCCTTAGTGTCCTGTGTAATATTTCTCTCGAAGCTGGCCTTAGACGATTTTATGAGTGCCCGTAGTTTTTTGCTAATACTGATCAGAGATGCCTTCCCTTTTTGAGATTTTGCTCTATCATATAGTAGCTTCCTCCTTCTATTGTATAGTTTGTTTATGGCTGGGGTCCACCAGACAGGACGTCTGCCTTTGGAGGATTGGGTCTTGGTTTTATTTGGGATTGCATGATCCATGCATTCCTGAAGGTGTTCATAGAATGCGTTTATAAGGGATTCTGCAGTCTGGGCCGTATTTTCCACAGGCCCGGGGGCTTTGAAGGATTCCACCTCAGTTTTGAGGAGTGTGAAATTTGCTTTAGAGAAGTTTTTCACTGTGGTTTTCAGGGCAGGGGGTGGAGTCGGGATGTGAATATCCAGTGAGATTAGTTTATGGTCTGATCTTACCAGTGAGGGATACACTTCTGGTCTGGAGCATAGAGTCCCCATGTAGTATGTTTTCCCCTCTTGTGGGAGTGGTAACAAGTTGTTCCATAGAATTTGAGTTTATAAATTCTAGGAACCTTTGGGCTAGGGTGTTGGAGCTAGAGTAATGCTCCCAGTCTATGTTTGGGTAGTTGAAGTCGCCCAATATAATGGTGTTTGGAGAGACCTTCATATTTTCCAGTGTTCTCAGGAAGGCCGAGTGGGGTTCCTGGGTTTGAGAGGGTGGTCTGTAGCAGGCTATAAACTGGAAGGCAGTTTTACCCACTGTTAGTTGCACATGGATAGTCTCTGATGCTTCGTGCTGTGCCACCAACCTGGAGGTGTGGGTATCTTTGACGAATATTGATACTCCCCCTCCTTTTGTGGTTCGGTCCAAGTTTTGGGGCCAAAAAGCATGGTATGAGGTATAACCTGGTAGTGCTGGGGTACTCTCGGGAGCCTTGAACCAGGTTTCTGTTACTGCACAGATATCGATGTTCTCCATGCTAAGGAGAGTTTCGAGTGCGTGCATCTTGAGGTTTAGACTTCTGGCATTGAGTAGCATCACTCTTAGTTTCTTATCCCTTGTGATACCTATGGAGGTGGGTTTGTCTTTTGAGCCTTGCCAAAAAAAGGCACTATGGGGGTAGCAAGAGCCTTTGCCAATATCCGAAAGCCCAGGGGTGACAGGTGCAAGCCGTCCCTAGCGAAGCATCGTGGCTTGTCGCATGTCATCCCAGGCTGACAGGCATTGGATCCCCTTTGAATGACACCAATACTTAAGCCAATTGTTGAAATTGATCATCTTGTCTTCATATTGTGGCATCATTCTTGGTGGGGGTAAGATGCTACTCAAGGTCAGGGTCATACCGGCCTGGGCTACATGCTCAGAGAGCTCCTCTATGTCTCTTTTCATGTAGTCCAGGGAGGTACGTCTCAGGTCATTCACACCAGCATGGACAATGACTGAGTCATATTTGTACTTGCCTTGGAGTGACCTGAGTGCTTGTGTTGTGTGGCAGATCCTAGCGCCTGACAGGCAGCTCACCGTGACCTTCTCCTTGTTCAGCCTGTTGAGCGGGACGTCAGTGTGCCTGATGATAGAGTCACCTATTACAAGTGTATCAGGTGTGTTGTTTAGCCTTAAGGGCTGTGACTGTTTGGCACACTGGCTTTGTGAGCTATGTGTTGCACGTGTTTTGTTTTGGGGTAGCGGTTGCTTGGGTGTCTGCTTTGGAGGTCTCTGCTGCTTAGGCAGATTTTTATTTAGCGCCTCCAAGTATGTTTTTGTGTGTTTATGTGTTTGGTTTGCTGTCGTGGTAGGTCTATGTGAGACTGGAATTGTAGTGAGTGTGGTTTCCTTCTCCTCCTGACTGGTTTTGCCAGTACTGAGTTGAGAGAGCTTAGCCTCCAGTATGGCTATATGGTTGCATCTCTCACATGTGTTGGAATTTGTTGGGAGGAGGAGAAGGTTGTCTGTGTACATGAGGCAGTTGTAACATTGCCTCAAGATTCCCAGATTCACCAGCTAGACCGGAGAGGAGATTGACAGCTGACCTTTGGACATGCTATAATAGTATAGGGAATTCCTTTATAATTGAAAAAAAGGGCCAATGGGGAACGAGGTACTCAAGGGGAGTTTGTGAGGGTGTAGTGCTTTTAATATTTTAGTGCTGACTTATATAATTGCTTTAGTGAGCAAGTGCCAGGTAACTGAAATGCAATGTGTTACAGGTAACTTAAATGCAAAAACGACAAACAGTAACTTTCTTTCAAGTGAAACAAGGAAATAAGTACAGTAAGCAATGCAGATATCACTAGGGATCCACAGAAGCACAGAAAAGCCACGTTTTAGGTGGAATTAGTGTTTCAGGGAAATAACAAGCAAACAAACAACAAGCATGCAAATAAAGCTAGATTCAGCAGGCCTGGATCTAGTCTATGCTACAGCAAACAAGGTGTACCAATTTCAGTAAGAAACAGTTCAAATATGCAGGCACTATAAGCCTTTAACCAGAAATTCCCAGCTCAGAAGGGCAGAGTCCAGCCTCTCCTCCCACAAGAGTGCAGACCACAAACCTTCTTAATGTAAAATAACTGGCCTGAAGCCCAAGTGCTTAAACCAGAATTAATACAGTTTTAGAATAACAGACACTGAGCCCTCAATCAGCAGTTCCCAACTTAGAAGGATGTAAGCTACCTGTCCTGCCACCACAGTGCAGGCCACAAACCTTCCTAATGTAAAACAACTGGTCTGAAGCCCAAGTGCTTAAATTAAAATGCTTAGAATGAGTTACACCAAGCAGTAATAAATACAATTGAGTACTTTTAAGATGACGCAAAAGCAAAATAAAGTAGGAAGAAACACAAATACAGTAAAAGCAGATAATTTTTTTTTTTTTGAGTGAGCAAATGAGATAGGCCCAGGAGTTACAGGACAGAAACAAGTGCAAATGCAGGCCTTCAAATCAGAAAGTTGAGAGAGATGGAAGACCGCCCAAACGGCCAATAACTACAAATTCTGGGCCAGAACCACTCCTTATGTGGTAGACAGGTTACCTAGTGCTTACCACTCCCACTGATAAGCTAGAAGGCTTCCCTCCAATACAGAAAGGCTTGGGGGCTCAGAAGCTTACAAATAGTCCTGGATACAGCAATTCTGTATCTGGAACACTAATTACAGGAAAGGTAGGAAACAGGCTTACAATTTTTTTATTTATTTATTTATTTTTTTCAGAAAAGTAGCAAAAACAGTAGTAAAAACAATTCACATGCAGTGCAAGCTGGCACACTTGAGTATGTAGCAATATTAGTCCACACACAGTTTGAAAAAATGTAATTTAATTAAAAAGGACTAAAAGCAAGTGCAGAAAGGGTTTATTAGGTAGAATGCGGTAACAAGATGGGACTGGGGGAGTGTCCTAGATCAAATCTGTAGTGGGGCGGGCACTGCAAAAGTCACCAAATTTAAACTACACCCAAAAACAGGGAAGGGGGGTGGGGAAAAGTTTCAACAGAGATGTGAGGAATCAGAGTGCAAATTATAAAACCAAAAACATATATACTGATCTCTGTATATTTGCAGAACACTAAGACAACAGATCTCTAAGCAACAATTTAGCCCTATAATACAGAATAATACAGAAATATATACTCAGCTCTATATATTTGCAGATAGTCTTGTAAGGATGTCTCTCATCACTTTAAATGTGATCCCTGTCATCTGTCTGCACTAATTTCCTTCAAATTGGAAGTAGTTGTTATTTAATAAGAGTTCCAGGATGGATTCTTGTTCAGTTTTGATGTTTCTAAATTTTTCTTAGGAATTCCATTGAGTCCAGTATAAACAATCTGTTTTTTTTTCTACTACTGGTTTGATCTGTACCTCTAAATAAATAGATATGAGTTTCATGACAGATCCCCTTTTGGCTACAGCTGGTCTATAAGGAGGGTCCTCTGTTTTTGTGCATCTTTAGGATACCAAAAAAGTCAGGGAGTCTCAGGTGGGGCACCATTAGAAAGTCATGTAGGTTGTTCCTAATCAGACCTCCTTCATGGAGGTTCAGGATTTCTAGTAGGATTTCCTCATAGGTGGTCTTGATCTTCCCTAGGTCTATGACATTGTAAAATGTGCAGTTGCTTAGTATTTTCCAGATTTTATTAAAGTAGGTGGTGGTGTCTGTGACAAGTATTCCTCTCCCTTTATTGGCTTGCAGTGCTTGGGTTTCATTTCTGTTGAGGTTGTAGGTTCTCCTCCTGGGGAGTCCGTTGAAAATCTTTTGAATGCCATTTTCACATTTGTCTTCAAATGCACTGATGACCAGGTGGGGAGGAGGCAGACGTTGCTTGCTTTTTTCCATTTGTGTGCAACTGTTATGCTTTCTGGGGTGATCTTATTCTTCTGTTGAGATGCAACCGTATAGCCATACTGGAGGCTAAGCTCTCTCAACTCAGTACTGGCGAAACCAGTCAGGAGGAGAAGGAAACCACACTCACTACAATTGTTTGTGAGGGTGTAGTGCTTTTAATATTTTAGTGCTGACTTATATAATTGCTTTAGTGAGCAAGTGCCAGGTAACTGAAATGCAATGTGTTACAGGTAACTTAAATGCAAAAACGACAAATAGTAACTTTCTTTCAAGTGAAACAAGGAAATAAGTACAGTAAGCAATGCAGATATCACTAGGGATCCACAGAAGCGCTGAAAAGCTGCGTTTTAGGTGGAATTAGCGTTTCAGGGAAATAACAAGCAAACAAACAACAAGCATACAAATAAAGCTAGATTCAGCAGGCCTGGATCTAGTCTATGCTACAGCAAACAAGGTGTACCAATTTCAGTAAGAAACAGTTCAAATATGCAGGCACTATAAGTCTTTAACCAGAAATTCCCAGCTCAGAAGGGCAGAGTCCAGCCTCTCCTCCCACAAGAGTGCAGACCACGAACCTTCTTAATGTAAAATAACTGTCCTGAAACCCAAATGCTTAAACCAGAACTAATACACTTTTAGAATAACAAGACACTGAGCCCTCAATCAGCAGTTCACAACTTAGAAGGATGTAAGCTACCTGTCCTGCCACCACAGTGCAGGCCACAAACCTTCCTAATGTAAAACAACTGGTCTGAAGCCCAAGTGCTTAATCCAAAAGACTTAGAATGATAGCTACACTTTAATCAAGTTACTACCAAGCAGTAATAAATACAATTGAATACTTTAAAGAATGCCTGGGTTAGTGCTCAAGTTATACAAACAAAGCTAGATTCAGCAGGCCTGGATGTAGTCTATGCTACAGCAAACAAGGTGTGCCAATTTCAGTAAGAAGCAGTTCAAATATGCAGGCACTATAAGCCTTTAACCAGAAATTCCCAGCTCAGAAGGGCAGAGTCCAGCCTCTCCTCCCACAAGAGTGCAGACCACGAACCCTTTTAATGTAAAATAACTGGCCTGAAGCCCAAGTGCTTAAACCAGAATTAATACACTTTTAGAATAACAGACACTGAGCCCTCAATCAGCAGTTCCCAACTTAGAAGGATGTAAGCTACCTGTTCTGCCACTACAGTGCAGACCACAAACCTTCTTAATGTAAAACTGGCCTGAAGCCCAAGTGCTTAAACCAGAATTAATACAGTTTTAGAATAACAGACACTGAGCCCTCAATCAGCAGTTCCCAACTTAGAAGGATGTAAGCTACCTGTTCTGCCACTACAGTGCAGACCACAAACCTTCCTAATGTAAAACAACTGGTCTGAAGCCCAAGTGCTTAAACTAAAACGCTTAGAATGAGTTACACCAAGCAGTAATAAATACAATTGAGTACTTTTAAGATGATGCAAAAGCAAAATAAAGTAGGAAGAAACACAAATACAGTAAAAGCAGATAATTTTTTTTTTTTTGAGTGAGCAAATGAGATGGGCCCAGGAGTTACAGGACAGAAACAAGTGCAAATGCAGGCCTTCAAATCAGAAAGTTGAGAGAGATGATAGACCGCCCAAATGGCCAATAACTACAAATTCTGGGCCAGAACCACTCCTTATGTGGTAGACTGGTTACCTAGTGCTTACCACTCCCACTGATAAGCTAGAAGGCTTCCCTCCAATACAGAAAGGCTTGGGGGCTCAGAAGCTTACAAATAGTCTTGGATACAGCAAATCTGTATCTGGAACACTAATTACAGGAAAGATAGGAAACAGGCTTACAATTTTTTTTTTTTTTTCAGAAAAGTAGCAAAAACAGTAGTAAAAACAATTCACATGCAGTGCAAACTGGCACACTTGAGTATGTAGCAATATTAGTCCACACACAGTTTGAAAAAATGTAATTAAATTAAAAAGGACTAAAAGCAAGTGCAGAAAGGGTTTATTAGGTAGAATGCGGTAACGAGATGGGACTGGGGGAGTGTCCTAGATCAAATCTGCAGTGGGGCGGGCACTGCAAAAGTCACCAAATTTAAACTACAACCAAGAGCAGGGAAGGGGGGGGGGGTGAGGAAAAGTTTCAACAGAGATGTGAGGAATCAGAGTGCAAATTCTAAAACCAAAAAAATATATACTGATCTCTATATATTTGCAGAACACTAAGACAACAGATATCTAAGCAACAATTTAGCCCTATAATACAGAATAATACAGAAAAATATACTCAGCTCTATATATTTGCAGATAGTCTTGTAAGGATGTCTCTCAACACTTTAAGTGTGATCCCTGTCATCTGTCTGCACTAATTTCCTTCAAATTGGAAGTAGTTGTTATTTAATAAGAGTTTCAGGATGGATTCTTGTTCAGTTTTGATGTTTCTAAATTTTTCTTAGGAATTCCATTGAGTCCAGTATAAACGATCTGTTTTTTTTTTCTACTACTGGTTTGATCTGTACCTCTAAATAAATAGATATGAGTTTCATGACAGATCCCCTTTTGGCTACAGCTGGTCTATAAGGAGGGTCATCTGTTTTTGTGCATCTTTAGGATACCAAAAAAGTCAGGGAGTCTCAGGTGGGGCACCATTAGAAAGTCATGTAGGTTGTTCCTAATCAGACCTCCTTCATGGAGGTTCAGGATTTCTAGTAGGATTTCCTCATAGGTGGTCTTGATCTTCTCTAGGTCTGTGACATTGTAAAACGTGCAGTTGCTTAGTATTTTCCAGATTTTATTAAAGTAGGTGGTGGTGTCTGTGACAAGTATTCCTCTCCCTTTATTGGCTTTCAGTGATTGGGCTTCATTTCTGTTGAGGTTGTAGGTTCTCCTCCTGGGGAGTCCGTTGAAAATCTTTTGAATGTCTTTTTCACATTTGTCTTCAAATGCACTGATGATCAGGTGGGGAGGAGGCAGACATTGCTTGCTTTTTTCCATTTGTGTGCAACTGTTATGCTTTCTGGGGTGATCTTATTCTTCTGTTTTGTTTTCTTATTGTGGAAGTAAACTTTTAAGTTCAGATTTTGGGTGAAGATTTCTAGGTCGATGATCATACTGATGCTGCTGCTCCTTTGGTGTGGTATAAAGATCAGCTCTTTCTTGAGTACTTGGTATTCAGCTTCATTTAGGGTTTTTTTTTTTTTGAGTGATTCCAAACTTTATGGTGTGTTGTTTGGTGTCTCAGTGACTCCTTCCTTGTCTGTCCATTGTTTTTGGTCAAGAAGACCCAGAGATATTTTAGATTCTTCTTCCCTTGCCAAGTTCTGTCCATTTGGTGATAGCTGCCTTGTGGAGATCTGTCTATTCTGGATTGATAATGGTCTTGGAAATGGTGTGCTTGTGGGTCTGTCTTTGGGAGTTGCCTTCTGTGTTTTGTGTCACTCTATCGGTGAGTTGGTAGTGGTGGTGGGGTCCAGGTTTGGGTCCCTTGGGAAAATCCTGGTGGGATTGATATTGAACATTGGGATTACTATGCCATTCAAAGGGGGTTGATTGTTTTTTTGCTGCTTCTTGCTTGGGTGTGGTTGTCGTCCTGGGTAGTGTCTCCTGTTTCTTTTGGGGACACTTGGTGTGGTTCTTGTTTTTCTCTCCTGTGGGAACCATTTGTCGTGGATGCCTCTTTGGATCTTGCAGAATTTTTTTCTACTTTATTTTTGCTTCAAAGGTGTTGACCCTTCATAATATGCCCTATAATTTTGTCTCTTTGTCTGGATCACTCTTGCAGGATGTTTCAACTGTAGCTAATGTTACATGGGTTTCATTAAGCTGATTATGGTTGTGCCTTATGAGTATATCAACCAGCTTGAGTCTGGTATCTTTTAAGGTGTTATTCCATTAGATCATAAGCCTTTCTTTGATGTTTTTCCAGATAGGTCGGTTATGTAGTCATAGTCCTCTAGGTACTTGCCCTTAATCCAAGCTGTCTTTTAGGTATATTTCTTCCCATTGCAGTAATTTTATTCTCTTAAGGGTTATCTCTAGTTCTCCATATGTCCTGGTTGCAGGGTATTGTCCATATCCCTGATCATGAGAGTCCTCCGTGCCATTGTTTAACATCTCAGCTGTCATTCTGGGAGTAATGCGAACCTCTTTAAACCATGAGAGCATCTGGATGCCTATTGAGTGCTGCTGTTTTGTGAATTGGTGTTCATTCTTTCTAGGTTAGTGTTGGGCTTAGGCAGACCATTCCAGAGAATGATGTGGTTCTTGGGCTTAACAAATAAAGATCTAGTGGTGCCATTCTGTTTTGATTGTTGTGTTGGCTGGAATGCACTTTGTCCTCATTTCATTGAGGGGTGAGAAGAAATGGGAAAAACAAATTTTCACCTGAGCACGTTCCTCCTTTTGGTCTATGCCTTTCATATACTTTAATCTTTAGGTTTGTGGTGGTGGTTTGCTGGATGTAAAATTCTTTACATGTTTGGGAGTTTAAAATGGGCTAGTACAATCTCAGTCAAATCATCATGTAGTACAGCCAGTTAAAAAAAGAAGTCTCAGAGTCATGATTGTAGCCAGTGGTGCTCTTTATTTCAGGCATATGTGCACTGCTCCACATGTACTGAATAACAAATGTTAGATGGTATTTCAGGGTTTAGAATATGGGCATTCTCCTCATCTGCCCCTTCATAGGTATTCCAGGTCTGGCCCATCTTGCTGAGGTCATAGGGATGTGGTTTAGGTTGGATCGGTACTGATTCCAAAAGTTCATATTACATGACAGTAATACATTTCAGTGTAAATAATCAAAAAAAAACATGTAAACAATGTTACATAATTAGGATTGGTCCTGATCCTGAAAGTTCATATTACACGATAGTAAAACATTCCAATGTAAAAAAAAAAAAAAAAAGGCAGACAAATGTAAGCAATGCCACATTAAACATAAATAAATGTTATTATAAGCCTCTCTTAGTTCTTAGTAAGCTTATTTTGCTTCTAAATTCCTTCTCATAGTTCTCCATCCAGTCCTTTGTGCTCAGATGTTCTGAAATTAGGGGAAGGAGGGCATCCTTATGGTGGGTCATTTGATAGAGCAAAGTGGGTTTGGAAATCTGTGGTATTTTCAATCTGCTTCTTTAGATCTGTCTATTTTCTTGAAACGTTTCAAGTGAACGTAATAGAAAAAAATGAGTTGCCAAACATATTTGGACTATTCCTTGAAAATTAGCACAACTTAGCCTTTGATAGTCATTGTTTAGAAACAGTAATAGTCATTTGTTTGAACGCCATGTGGTGTGGGGAAAGGGGCCCATACAATCCTTTCATAGTTTGTGGTGAAGCTAGTTTTGGTTTTAAAACTTAATACTGAAGCATCAAACTATCAAGGGTATATGGACTTTAGGAATTCAGGAGCAAAATAAGCTTTAATAACACCTAAGAGTGACTTATAATAAGATCTATCTATGTCTAATGCGACATGACTTGCATGTTTTTGCTTTTTTCATTGTAATGTACACTCTGAGCACAAAAGACTGGACGGAGTACTATGAGAAGGAATTAAGAACCAGAATAAGCTTTAATAAGTACTAAGAGAGACGTATAATAGCATTTATATATGTTTAATGTGGCATTGCTATCATGCTTTTGCTTTTTTATATTGGAATAATTTAATATTGTGTAACATGAACTTTTAGGATCAGGACCAGTCCTGATGATTGCTGCATTGCTTACAGGACCAATCCCACCTAAACCACATCCCCATGCCCTTGACAAGATGGGCCTGACCTGGTACACTTATGGGCAGTGGCAGATGAGGAGAAGGCCCAGATCCAAAACCATTAAATACCATCTAACAGTTGTTATTAAGTAGACTAAAAGGCAGGACATGCGCAGGTAAAAAAAATTGATTTTTCAGTTTCACATTTAGGAATGTTCCCTTTTTTGTCCAGTACATTCCATGAAGCAATATGTCAACTACATAAGGTTACTAATCTCTAATGCTTCTTTTCTTGCTGTCCACAAATTTCAGGTCTTGATCCTTTATTACTACCAGTAAAGTCCTGCATTTCCATAAATATGCATTGTAATAATTACCCATGTGGCCAGAAGGTTATCAGCCAAGATCTAGTCAGCATTGCCTGTATTATCTCAGAGAAGAGCTTAATGTTAACTGTCATCACAGGTGCTAGATATTGCATCCTGTGTGTAACAGAAGGCAGTAAAAGCTGCTAGAACACCATAGATACACTACTCCCATGTCAACCGGAGAGGAGTCCTCTTCACATCCCCAAGATGTAATTGCAAAGCACTGCCACAGGGACAAGCATAAATAGGCCAATTCCAGTTCTAACCCCCATGAGGATGAACACAGCATGAATCCAGGTAGAACCCTTCATATGGTGAGCTCACATCTGACTACTGAGGGCTCAAGTCCATATGATATTTAGTCAAAGATCTTGGTAGAAGGGTGATGTCCCCTCAGTTGCCATTGGTGAGATGTATCCAGAAGTGAGTGTATTACTTATTTTTGGATGATTAGCTGGAGCTTGTGGGTGACCATCTTGATCTAGATATCAATCCATTTAGTCATGCAGCTGGGACTTTCTAGTCTGGAAATTACCCCTTGTGTTGACCTTAAAGCCTGCATGTGGCAGCAGGGCCCCATTTGCTGAGGGTTCATCTAGTAGTTGGTTCTCTGGGGAAGTAGTGCCTCAGGGCCTGGATGTCAAGCAGCTGGTGTGCATGAGGATCTCATCATTAGGTAGTGCAGTCTGACGCCTTCATCAGTCTCAGCACAGCACCACCCAACACACAGTCTTTGGCAAGTGTGTACTACAGTCCTGCTTCCCAGTCCCTCTCAGGCAGGTTGTCACGTGTTCAGTTTTGCATGAGTTTTCACCTGTAGCACTAGGGGAGCTGTGGTACTTTCTAATCTCCAGGATCCTGTGAGGATTTGCAGTACCTTGAAGCCACTTCTTCTAAAATGGGAATGAGTCCATCCTCCCTTCCAACAGGGCTGGTGCTAGCAAGTTGAGGACCCTACTCAGGAGAATATAAAAAGTGTAACCACATTGCCATCACACCCCCTTCCCAGTCAAGCTCTTGCAGCACCATTTAACACTCACTGTGTAGTGTTACTACATTCAGACCATCAAAAAGACTTGAAATGTCAAGGTGCACAATGACTGGCATTTAGTACCAATGTTACATTATAGCAAGGTAGCCACTCACAATGGTACAGTCACACACACTGACTTGGACTGCGCAGTGGTGCAGCGGTTAACATTGCCCCGCAACAAGAGGTTCTTCAGTTCGATTCTCAGCTGGGTGCCTTCTGTGCAGAGTCTGCATGTCCTCCCTCTATTTGAATGGGTTCCCTCCCACATTCCAAAGACATGCTTCTGCAGCGTTTCTCCCCAGGCCTCTGCAGAAAATAGTCTCTGTCCTAGTCAGACTTTCCTAGTCAACAAATGTTAAATAAATAAATAAAATTTAGTACCAATAAATTATGACAAGCCTGTGTACCACAGCAAGGTAGCCACACACACAGGTTGACACACTGACTGGCATTTAGTAGCAGTGTTTTTGTACCCAAGCAAGGTATCCACTCACAGATGTACACACACACACTGAATGCATTTGGTACTAATGTTACTACATTATGGCAAGCCTCTGTACTGCATCAAGGTAGCCAGTCCCACAGAGATACACAAAGACACCCACACAGACTGCATCACACAGGACAGAGACAGAAGACAGACAGCTACGCTACACAGACTCACACACAGGACATAGACACTGTCACCCACACGTGTTGAAGACAGCACTACAGTAAGAAAGACTGAACATTAAGAATTTAAAATACTGGGCTTATGAACTAATAATGATGCTAGAATATGATTTTGCAGTGGCATGCATTGTGTGACCCCACATTTTTGATGAACAGACCAAAACTACCAAACATCTGTACATTGTGCAACATTCTCACAGCCTCTACGGACCTCCTAAACTCTCAGCATAATTCCAAAGCTGAAAATAACTGCAGAACAAAGGTGCAACATCAAGGATCGTTACAACCATTACTATGATAAACTTAGGTATTAGAATAACAGGGATTGCATTAGCATTCATTAAAATAATCAGTACTTTCTGCAGAACTCCCATAGTGCCCCCAAAAGTCTCAGCACAATTCTAGAGGAGGTAAAAACAACAACAAAAAAAAGCAAAAAAAAAAAAAAGGACATAACAGGGATTTAAAACACTGTGTTTATGCACTAATACAGATGGTAGAATAACAATTTTTTCCAGTAGCATGCATTGTGTAAATCCACAGTTTTGATGAATAACAGACCAAAAATACAGGTCAAACATCTAAACATTGCGCAACATTCTTACAGCCCCTACCCCTCTCCTAACCTCTCAGCTTAATAATTCTAGACAAAGCCAAAAAAAAAACAAAAAAACTGCAGAACAAAAGCGTAACATCAGGGATAGTTTGAAAATTTGCTACGATCAACTTTGATAGTAGGACAGGGTTTGCATTAGCATGCGTTAAGATATCAGTACATTCTGCAGAATTCTCACAGCACCTACCCCCCAGTGTCTCAGCACAATAAATCTGGATGAAGTGTAGGCAAAACAAAAACACAAAGGCATAACATTAAAAAACAATGTGCTTATGAGCAAACAAAGATGCTAGAATAACAGATTTTGCAGTAAAATGCATTGCGTAACCCCACATGTTTAATGAAAAGAGACAAATACGAGGCAAACATCTGAATATTGCACAACATTCTCACAGCCAATAACCCCCCTATCAACCTCTCAGCACAATAATTCCAGACAAAGCAATGATCATAGAACAAAGGCATGCCATCAGGGATAGTTGTAAACATTAGAGTAGTAACCACAGCACTACAGGACAAATGCCAATAAAGGTCAGTACCCAATGTAACAAAACAAAACACTCCAAGGTGTGTAAAACGATTTTTAAAATAATATATCATTAAAAATACATTGTGCCATAGAAACACAACTAATATAGCAACCCTATGTACAACCCTGTATAGTTGTGTTTCTATGGTGCAATGCATTTTAATGATATGGTATTATTTTAAAATGTGCACTACCCATTAATTGAGATTTTCTCTTAACCAATCAGAATGGAGGGATGTGTATTGGTGTGTTTTGTTTTGTTACATTGAGTACAGACCTTTACTGGCGTTTGTCCTACAGTGCTGTGGTTATTACTCTTTTGTCTGGATACTCTCAGCATTTCTTCAGGTTATAAGTCATGGTTGTGAACATTGCCAGAATACACAATACTAGTATAACAGGGTTTGCATTAGTATACATTAAAACAACAGCTGTACATTCTGCAACATTCTCGTAGCCACTAACTCCTCTCCCAATCTCTTAGCACAATAATTCTGGACAGAGCAAAAAAATTATCATAGAACAAAGGTGTAGCATCAGGCATAGTTGTAAACATTGCCGGTAAACACAAAACATACTAGCAGAACAGGGTTTGCATTGGTATACATTAAAACATCTGTACATTCTGCAGCATTCTCACAGCCACTATCCCCCACTACCAATATTTCAGCACAATTATACATAAAACAATGCTTTAAGGAATATTCTTATGCAAGACTAGCTAAAAAAAAATTAATCAAATCTGGACATTAATTACAGACAAGCCTTCCTTCCTCAATCTCTTAGCGGAAGAATTCTGGACAAAGGTAAAATAAAATTGTTACAACCACAGCCTCTCACCCCCCCTCCCCCATATCACCTTAGCATAAGAACTATGTAGAAAAAAAATTATACAATCTTCTCCCTAGCTTTTCTCACCCCTCCCCCAAGCAAAAATAAAGTTAAAAATAAACCCAGCAACTTACCTTTTCTACAGTTGATAGAAGGCTGCTACTAATCCTCTGCGTGCTTCTCCTACACACAGACCAGACCAGTTCAACACTTTTAAATTGCCCTCAAAAGGACAGTTTTTCAGATCTTTTAGAAATTGCCCTTACAAGGGCAGTTAAATACAGCTGCTTTGCTGGTCCCACTGTCGTTCCAGGAAAACTTACATCCTTCATCTGCCTCACTCCATATCTCTTAACCTGTTAGCATGACAAATCTGGACAAAGCCAAAAATAATGGGGGTACAAAGGCTTAAAAATAGGGATACTTTTTAAATATTGCTCATATAAACGTACAAACTAGCTTTCAGGCTTTGCTTTAGCATACATTTTCTGAAGGATATAAAATAGGGTTACCACATGTCCCTCTTTGGGCAGTTGTGTACTTTGAAAAAACTAAAAAATGGCAAATGTCCTGAGATTTTAGGAGAAAATATATTTCACAAATTTTCTTTAATAGTTGTATAAAACGGTTATTTTATATCTGAAACACCTAAGTGTTATACAAAATAGTATAAGCAACTCAAATGCTGCAAGAATGTTTCTATTTTGGCAAAAAAATGAACTTCTGTCTTTTGCATTGGCTGTGACTATGTTTTGCCCTGTGCATTCTTTCCTTTCTTCAAAAAATGCCCCACTTTATGCATTCGAAAAGGTGTCAACCCTAATATAAAGTCTAAAAGTTAAATGTCTGCCATTATTTAGTGACTTCAATACTCATTGCTTTATAAGAAAACCATACATGTTATGTAGTCCTATCTCACCGTAATTCTTGCTGGATGGGTTTGGAGCCGATATTCAACTCCAACTCAGCCGATACTAAAGCTTGAGAACATTTACTGGCTAGAGTCTAACCCCTATCCCATGGTGCCTCACGGCAATTCCCCAGATCTTGTTTGCCGCGAAAGCTTCGAGGTTGTGTCTCACTGGCTCGTTGGCTAAGTAACAGTTTTATTTATTAAATCTAGTCCTTTTCTCAACTTTTCTTATTCTATCACAGTCTTTATTACTGTTAATCTCTTTGTGTGACTGTTTTGAGAGTTTCTGATCCCCTATTTTTCCCCTTAGGATTGTACGTCCCATTTAAGTTAGAAGGCCTTTCCTCCCTGAGAGTGTGTCTTATAAAAAAAAAAAAAGTTTATATAACTCTTTCTATCTTCACTATCTTATTGTTACCTTAGTAGTTAGTTATTGTTGTTGCCTTCTCTAGCTAGACTATAGTTTTTCAGTCTGAATGTCTAAAGAAAAGGATAGAGAGCATAAGGACCATCGCTCTTCGGGGTTTAAAAAGTGTGATAGATGCACACAAAAAATGTCTCTGACAGACAGTCACACCAGTTATGTGTACTGTTTAGGTGAAGCTCATTCGCAAGACCTCTGTACCTTTTGCCATGCATTTAGTACCAGGGTCTTGAATGAGAGGAAATGAAAACTAACTGATAGGGGTCTTATGACCAGTTCCTTCCAGGAACAGCTGGAACTCGATCAGGCAGCTCCTAAGTCTTCAAAATGAAAATCTTCGGCCCCAGCTTTGGAGCCGTCAAAAAAGACCAAAGCATCAGAGCCAAGGAGTTCTGGCTCCAATTCAGCTTCTTCCACATCGGTACCGTCGGTCTCCTCAGTGCCGAGGCAACCTTCGGTACCAAGACTTTTACCTGATATTGATCCTGTCTCACCTACCTTGAGATCTCCTATTTTGGAGAGGAGGAGATCTCCTCCTGAGTCCACCAGATCCTCCAGGACACTCTCAGATGAGGACATCGAGCAGGTGGTGAAGAGGTTGCTTTCCAGCTCTGGCAAAGAAATTGGCCCTTCCGGACCCAAAGGCTTCGGAGCCGACCCTTTTACATGCCACTGCTCCTCCTCCGACTGCTTCGCTCTTGGAGCCCATCACTTCAGGTTCATCAGTCTTGGATCCATCGGTTCTGGGGATCCTCCCTGCTTCCTCAGAACTGAGTACTCTATCCTCGGTGGGTCAGTCTGGAGCCGAGGGATCTGGGACCCGAAGCTCTCGAGTCGACTCTGAGGGAGACAGTCACCCTGGGTTTTCTTCAGAAATGACCCTCCCTCTCAGTACCTTGGCTCGACTCAGCTCAGCTCCCACATCTGCTTCGGTGCCATTCCTCCTTGCTTGGAGCCGACCATCTGTCTCCTCGGAGCGGAGGTCTTCTTCAGAGAGGGGAGGAAAGGCTTTTGAAGCTATAGAGAAGGCTTTATCTTCTGCAAAAGCCATACCTTTGAAACCTGTGTCCCACCAGCAGCAGGCAGCAACCTCTTTCCCCCCTGCTCACCCCCACAGTGTAGGGAACCAGAGACCCAAGCAGCCACCATTGGAGGTGCCCCCTCTTCTGACACCTCCCCAGATTATCCCACTGGAGAGCTCCCTTGGAAGAGACTGTGTAAGAGGAAGCATGTTGACTCACCTGAGTCTGTCACTTCTGACACTGATTTGGAGGAATAAGAAGGGTCCTCTAGATCCCCCTTTGAGGATGTCTCTTTTTCTGACATTCTAGAAATCCTTAGACAGAGGGGTGACTGGAAGACCTCTAACCCTACTGAGGATGAATCAGTGTATCTTGAGGCCTTTGGTTCCTGACCTTCCACCTCCTGGGTGACACCGCCTTATGACCAACTCTTAGGGGTCATATCGCAGAAAGCCTGGACCTCCCCAGACTCAGTGGAGCCCATCTCGAGGAGGCCAAATAAATTCATGACAGTACCTGAAGATAAGACTTTTCTTAACAAAGGAGTTCCTGTTGATGCCATGGTGGTAGCAGCGGCCACCAAGAAGGGGTTATCCAAAACATCTTCTAATATCCACCCTCCTAACAAGGAGTCTAGGATGATGGATATGTATGGGAAGCATACCTTCTCTTCAGCAGCATTTACTCTAAGATCGCTGAATTAACTTACCCATTTTACTCGTCTTCAGTGAGATCTCCTGAAGGAGTTGGGAAGATACCCTCCATGGTTCAGTAGCTCCAGGATCCATGGATAAGGTTTCTGCGCAGCTCTCCACCCTTACGACGATAACTAACTCCTCCATGAGGCTGATATCATATGCAGCAGACAGAGCGAGTAGGGCTGCGGCAGCAGGAATATCCCTCAGGAGACATTCTTGGATGCGTCTTTGTAATTTCACAGAATCCTTTAAGTCTTCCTTCACTAACGTCCCCTTTGATGGTTCATCTCCTTTTGGACCCCAGGTGAAAGCGACTTTGACCAGGTGCGAGCAAGAAGGGAAGACCTTATTTTCCGTTGGAATCAGTTTCTCCCTCCTGTCTAAACCCTATCCCAAGGGTAATACAGGAAGGAAAATATGGTTCTGTAAATCCCAAAAAGGTTTTCCTCAGGCACAAGGTCAACCCTCCCGTAGAGGCAGAGGGGGAGGATATAATGGAAGACGCTGCCCTCATGGCAGAGGAGGTCTGCAACATCAGGGAGATAGAGAAACCTTCTCTGATCGTCCCTTCCATTGCCCCTGAGAGGTTGCCCGACTGTCCATCTCTGGAGGCAGTGGGGGTCATCTATTGCTGTACCCAAGTGCCTGGCTAAACATCTCACAAGATCATTGGGTACACACCATAATATCCAGAGGTTATCTGATTCCCTTTGTTTCCAAACCCCCAACAAACTGGTCTCTACCAGACGTGCCACCCATTCAACTAGACCGTACAACATAAGAAGTCATCTTGTTGCTGCAAAAAAGAGTCATCCAAGAATTCCCCACAGAGCAAATAGGATCTGGAACTTACTCTCGATTATTTTTAGTTCTAAAAAAGACAGGGGACTGGCGATCAATTCTAGATCTCAGCATACTCAACAATTCCATAAAGAAATCGAAGTTCCGAATGATCACTCTGCAGGTGATATTCCCTTTTATCGGCAAAGACAATTGGATGTGGTCAATAGATCCTCAGGACGCGTACTACCACATCAAAATGGACAGGCGCTCCAGGAGACACTTACACTTCAGGCTGGGAGCCAGTCATTTTCAGTTCCGAACACTGCCCTTTGGTCTCACTACAGCCCCCAGAGTGTTCACCAAATGCATGGCAGTGGTAACGGCTCATCTGAGACGTCAAGGATTCCAGGTGTTTCAGTACCTCAACTCATCAGAACCAGGGACGAGACTCTATCCTTGTGTGCCAGTTTAGGCATCACAGTCAACCGAAAAAAAATCAGCCTTATCTCCTTCGCAGCACATTGTATTCTTAGTCTCAGAAATAGACACAACCACCATGTCAGCAAGACACTAACACCAGAAAGAGTAGAGTTTCTATGCAATCAAGTCAGATCCTTGCTAAATAGTCAAAAAGTTCAGGCCAGGGTAGTCCTTCATGTCCTATGGACTATGGCTTCCTCCATCCTATTAGTTTCTCTAGCCCGTCTACACATGAGAATACTTCAGTGGCTGCTATTTGCCCAATAGTCGATGCAAGACCTTCCATTGTCTCATCAGATTTTCCTAACAAACACCTGCAAGAAGGATATGACATGGTGGTTGCACACAGAACAACTTCTCCTAGGTCGTCCACTTGTTCCTCCCCAAGAGAAAGTAGTTTTGACCACGGATGCTTCCCAGATAGGGGGGGGCATTATCTGGGAATGACAGTCCAAGGGACTTGGCAGAACCACAAGAACCACTTACACATCAGTGTTCTGTAGATAAGAGCGGTGCTATATGCGTTGCAAGCACTTCACAGCTCCCTTCTCACCAGGGCAATTGCGATCCAGTCAGACAACATGTCTGTTGTATGGTACATAAACAAGCAAGGGGGAACCAAATCTTACCCGCTTTGCCGAGAGGCCTTAAGAGTTAGGAAATGTGAAGGAAAGGTTAGTTTGCTGTTATTTTTTGTATTTCTGTATTGCCTTTCTATATTTTGAATACTGTAGTTTGTTTTCTTTATCTTGTGTTTTGCTTGCATTCTGTTTTAACAGCATATTAAAACTTCAAAAGAGACCACAGCTCTCTCTGTTCTGAGTCAGGCAGAATTTTTTCCCTGCCTCCCACCCATTTAAGTTGTCTTGTTAAATACCACTGTCTTTCTAGTTGCCCGCCTCTTATGTTAATCTGACCATATATCTCATTTCTCTCTACTTTCACTGGCTTATGTGAGTAATCACAAAACCATCACTTTTGAAATCCCACCCCTTCAATTATTTAAATTTATTGGCCATCCTGCAGTATTTCATAGTACCAAAATACAAAAGTAACCACCCCTTTCAGTCCATCTTGCTGTTTTAAAAATAGTAACTCTCCACTAAACCTTAACTTTTTAAACAGGTAAAACTCAAGTTACCTACTTTCATATCTAACTTCTCTAGTGCACACTGCAGAGTGCATTCTTTTCAATCTTACCTTTAAGCATCCCTGTTACTAGCACTTTCTCTAATACCTAAAAAGATCATCTCTACTTGACTCCAAGTAGACTTTTTCTCTATCTGTTAAACCTAGCACTTGCTCCTACAGTACTTATTACCTTGATACGGCACTCTTATAGATAGCACCCCAAAAAGGCAAACCCCATTTCTCGGTCACCCACATCCCCCGGAATCTCTTTTAAAGTTTTTTTGTCTAGTCCTTCTAGCATGTCGAGGGATCAGTTGCTAGTGTCCTCTCCTGCTCAGCTGGTGAACCTGGGAATATTGAGGCAATGTTATAATTGCCTCATGTACACAGACAACCCTCTCCTCCTCCCACAAAACACAAATACATGCGAGAGATGCAACTATACGGCCAAACTGGAGGCTGAGCTCTCTCAACATAGGACTGGCAAGACCAGTCAGGAGGAGAAGGTTACCACACACACTATAGACCCAGTCTCACATAGTACCATCACAACCTCAAATCATACACATAAACACACAAAGACATACTCGGCTCTGATCAAAAATCTACCAAAACAGCAGAGGCCACCAAAGCAGACACCCAAACAACCACCACCTCAGAACACAAGACCTGCAACACATAGACCTCACAGTCAGAGTGTCAAACAGTCACAGCCCTTAAGGCCAAACACAATGCCAGACACACTAGTCATTGGTGACTCCATAGTCAGACACACTGACATCCCGCTCACCAGACTGAGTAAGGAGAAGGTCACAGTAAGCTGCCTGTCGGGCGCTAGAATCCGCCACATAACGCAAGCACTCAGGTCTCTCAACAGCAGGTACAAATACGACTCAGTCATTGTCCACGCTGGTGTAAACGACCTGAGACGTACCTCCTTGGACTACATGAAAAGAGACATTGAGGAGCTCTCTGATTATGTAGCCCAGGCAGGTATGACCCTGACCTTGAGCAGTATCCTACCTTCACCAAGAATGATGCCACAATACAGAGATAAGATGATCAGCTTTAACAATTGGCTTAAACTCTGGTGTCATTCAAAGGGGATCCAATGTCTGTCTGCCTGGGATGACATGCTGGACAAGCCACGCTGCTTCAAGGGACGGCTTGCACCTGTCACCCTGGGATTCCGGATATTGGCAAAGGCTCTTGCCACCCCATAGTGCCTTTTTAGGCAAGGCTCAAATTCTAAACCTACCACCCTAGAACACAAAAAAGGAAAAAAACTAAGGGTAATGCTGCTCAATGCCAGAAGTCTAAATCTCAAAATGCACGCACTCGAGGCCCTTCTCAGTATGGAGAACATCGATGTCTGTGCAGTGACAGAAACCTGGTTCAAGGCTCCTGAGAGCACCCCAGCACTATCAGGTTTTACCTCTTATCATGCGTTTCGGCCCCAAAATCCGGACAATACCAAGAAAGGAGGGGGGGTATCCATATTCATCAAAGACACCCACACCTCAAGACTTGTGGCAACGCACGATGCATCGGAGACCATCTAGGTGCAATTAACCATAGGCAAGACTGCTCTGCAAATTGTAGCATGTTACAGGCCACCCTCACAAACTCAGGAACTTCACATGGCCTTCCTGAAAACACTAGAGGGGATAAATGTATCACCAAACACCATCATACTAGGTGACTTCAATTACCCTAATATAGACTGGGAACACTACTCAAGCCCAAACACCCTAGCCCAAAAGTTCCTGGAATTCATAAACTCAAATGCCATGGAACAACTAGTCACCATCCCACAAGAGGAGAAAACATACTTGATCTCATCATCACTAACATGGGAGCACAATGTTCAACACCGGAAGTATACCCCTCACTGGTGAGATCAGATCACAAACTAATCTCACTGGAGGTCCTCATCCCACCCCACCTGAAATAAAAAGACCACAGTAAAGAACTTCTCGAAAGCCAACTTCACACTTCTAAAGACTAGTGTGGTCTCCTTTAAGGCCCCGAGCCGGGAAAACAGTACTCAAGCCGCTGAATCACTTACAAATGCCTTCTACCAGCACCTGCAGGACTGCATGGATAAGGCAATCCCAAGCAAAACAAAGACTCTTTGTACCAAAGGCAAGCGTCCAGTCTGGTGGACCCCAGCCATAAACAAACTCTACAACAAAAGGAGGAAGCTACTACAAGATAGAGCAAAATCCTTAAAAGGTAAGACACCCTTGATCACTATAAGTAAAAACTAAGAGCTCTCATAAAATCATCCAAAGCAAATTTTGAGAGAAAAATAGCTAAAGACTCAAAAGACAATCATAAGGCCTTCTTTAGCTATGTTAGAAACCTGGGAGGAAACTCCCAGATATGCTCAGAACTAGTTCAAAATGATGTGAAGATTACTGATCCTACAGACATTGCCAACATACTGGCTGACAGGTTCAGTGCAAACTCCCCCCCCAAAGGAGAGATATCTATACCAAGCGATTGCAGCCCCACAAACATCTCCAACGCCCAAGTGAGAACTGCTCTCTCCAAAGCAAAAAACACAGCATCCATGGGACCTGATGGTGTCCCGGCTGTGTGCTCCACGAACTCAACGAGGAATTAAACCCACAGCTAGGACAGCTGTTTAATCATAGTCTTACCTCTGGATACGTACCCAGGGAGTGGCGCACTGCAACTGTGGTCCCACTTCACAAAGGCGGTGCCTCCACCGACCCTGGAAATTACCGGCCCATTTGCTTGACAAGCCTTATCTGCAAAGCCATGGAGAGGATCATAATGGACCTCATAAATAAAGACATAGGGAATTTGCAGACGTTGGATCCATCCCAGTTTGGCTTTGTCAAAGGCAGATCATGCCTTCTAAACTTGGTTGACTTTTTCGAAACAGTCACCAAAGCCATTGATGAGGGAAAGGCAGTCCATACAGCCTACCTCGATCTGGCGAAGGCCTTCGATACAATACCCCACTCGGGTATCATTGAAAAACTCATCAGCTTAAATGTTAACCCATACATCACAAGATGGGTTGCAAACTGGCTGAGTGACAGAACCCACAGGGTCAGAGTTGCTGGCGCCATGTCAGACTCAAAGCCTGTCACAAGTGGTGTACCACAGGGCTCAGTCCTGGGCCCACTCTTGTTTGGCATCTACTTTTCCAAGTACAAGCAAACACAGGAGGGTTATGGCTGACAAAGTTTGCAGATGACTGCAAACTGGGCCATAGTAGAAAACACATCTGACACAGATATCCTTCAGAAGGGTCTCACAGAAGCGGATAACTGGTGCCAGAGCCACGGCCTAAAGTTAAATGCCAAAATGCATAGTCATACGCCGGGAAAAACAAGGTTACCCCTAGCTACCAAATAGGTGGCAATCCACTGAGCACAGAAGAAGTTATCAGGGACCTGGGGACCCAGGTTGATAGTAGTCTGTCATTCGACACCCATGTAGCTAAAGTAGTTAGGAAGACCTTCTACATTGCCCACCTTATCATGAAGGGATTCTCATCTAGATCAAGGGAGGTCATAGTCTCCCTATACTCATCACTCATCAGACCAATGATTGAGTACAATGCCCCATTCGGAATGTATCTGACCCGACACTTGCAGCAGCTGGAGAGGCCACAAAAGTTCCTCACCAAAAGGATAAAGGGTCTCAAACATCTGTCCTATGCTGCCCGACTGAAAGAACTCCAGCTCTATTCAGTCGCCACCGCTTGCTCAGAGGTGACCTTTGCCTAACATACAAGGCCATGTTAAACCCAGATTTGATCAATATGCTTCACCTCAAAAATCTAGATCCGTCAGAGCCACAAGGGCGGGAGACTTAAACCTCGACACGGCTATTAATAGGACGTGCTGGAGGGATAGATTCATCACCCAAAGACTCCCTATGCTGTGGAATAAAATCCCGGTATATGTGAGGCAGAGCACCTCGCTGGCCTTGTTCAAGAGAAATCTTGACCAATGGATGGGAGATCGCAGATATACCCCAGGGATTACCTCAGTGTCACTGCTCAACAGAGGCACAGCAAAATAATGGGTATAGTTCCCCATACTAAAGGGGTGGCGTAAGCCACAAAACTATGGGCTAGGCTTGTAAATGCCCTCGGGCAGATAGCCTAGTATGAACCTATGAACCTAAATGGGTGATAGACACTCAATGTTTTCTGGTAGCAATGCACATCCCTGGGAAATCCAGTGTGAAAGCAGACAAACTCAGCCGAGCAAATCTGATGCCTCACGAGTGGTCCCTGAATGCAGAGGTCGCGAAAGAGATCTTTCACAGATTGGGCCAGTCTTGCTGCGACCTATTCGCCACCCACCTGAACACCAAATGCAGCAGCTACTTTGCCCTAATTCCCCATGCAGGGATGTCACCCAGGGATGCTCTAGTCCATGATTGGCCTCCAGGAATTCTTTATGCCTTCCCACCTTTTCCTCTCATCCCAAAGGTAATACAGAAAGCAAAGCAGTTGAGGAGTACCCCGATCCTCATTGCTCCTTACTGGCCTTGACAAGTATGATTTCCCTACCTGTGGCCCTACCTTTGGGAGAACCGTGGATTCTGGAACCATCTCCAGACCCCCTGATTCATTAATCAGGGCAGTTCCATTCCACCATCCACACCCTCAAATTGACAGCATGGCTGCTCCAGTTCCATGAATAGCCAGGTGCACCCCCCTCTACCCTTCTGTCAAACACATTCTGATCTCATCCCATAAGCCTTCCACTCAGAAGTTATACTCCAGCAAATGGAAAAGGTTTTCTATTTGGGCTACAAACCAAGGCTTAGATCTGTATATAGCTCCTATAGAATCTATTTTATCCTTCTTTGCGTTTTTCATGAAGGAGCTGCAGCTGCTACAGTCAGAGGTCAGTTAGCTGCCATTTCTAATTTCCATTTTGGCTTCATGGGAAATCCCATCATGTCGCACTCCTTGTGCAAAACCTTTTTGAAGGGAGTTCTCCTTCTTAGGCCTCCAATCAAACAACCATCAGAGCCCTGGGACTTGAACTTAGTTCTCACATCATTAATGTCTGCACCCTTTGAGCCCCCTTCTTTATCAGATCTGAAATTGTTGTCTTGGAAAACACTATTCTTAGTATCCATAACCTCTGCTAAGAGAGTCTCAGAACTGCAAGCCCTTACTATTCGACCTCCTTACATTATTTTCCACAAGGATAGAGTCTCACTCAGGACAAACCATCCCTTTCTTCCCAAGGTATGCTCAGAGCATAATCTGAACACTATGAGCTACCAGTGTTTTTTCCAAACCACTCTAATAAATCTGAGTATAGACTATACCAATTAGACGTTCACAGAATTCTCAGATTTTACTTACACAGGACTAAAGAATTCAGAAAATAAGATCAATTATTTGTTTCCTTTTCTGTCAAGAATAAGGGTTTGCCTGTTTCCAAGGTTACTCTTTCAAAATGGCTTTCAGATTGCATTTCCTTTGCTTTTCAAACTGCTAGCAAACAATTACTTAACAAAATAAAAGGCCATTCTACTAGGGCAGTATCTACTTCATGTGCCTTTAGATCTAGGCTCCCAATTGATACTATTTGCGCAGCAGCTACTTGGGCAAGACCACATACTTTTGTCACTCATTACAAATTGGATTTGGCCTCTCAGGACAGGTCATCCTTTGGGTCCACTGTGCTGAAGAGTCTCTTTGCTTGAGCCACCTGGGATAAAGGTGCTAGGGACGCTGTCCCATCCAGCAAGAATTACGGCGAGATAGGACTACATAACATAAAGAAGTTATGTACTTACCAAAACGTTCCATGTTTGTAGTCCATCTCGCCTACATTCTTGAATCCCTCCCTCCTACCCCCTTCCTGTTTCTGGAGGATCTGGTGGACTATACTGGTGCTGCCTGATCTGGTTATAGTTGTTGTCCACCTGGCATGGATAATATTACATAATTTTTTGTCTGTATGTATACAGTTTCTGATAATTCATACCTGTTAGGTACTTATTGCTTTCTTGCAAACAAGATCTGCGGAATTGCCATGAGGCACCATGGGATAGGGTTTAGCCTCAAGCCAGTAAAAGCTCTTGAGCTTTAGTATCGGCCGAACCCATCCAGCAAGAATGTAGGAGAGATGGACTACAAACATGGAATGTTATGGTAAGTACATAGGTTCATAGGTAGGTACTAGGCTATTGGTCCAAGGGCCTACGTAAGCCTAGCTAGCAAGGTTCCATAGCTTACGCCACCCAAGAAAGTTATTTTCCTGTGCCACTGTCCAGCAGAGACACAGAAGTGATCCCCGGGGTGTATTTCCTATTTCCTATCCACTCTTCAAGATTTTTCTTGAAGAGTGCTAATGAAGAATTTTGCTTGACATAGATGGGTAGCTTGTTCCAGAGTATAGGAAGTCTCTGGGACAGGAATCTATCCCTCCAGCGTGTCCTGTTTATTGTGGTGACAAGGTTTAGGTTGACATAGCTTTATATGTTAGGCAGAGATCACCTTGGAGTAGGCGATATGCTACCGAGTAAAGCTGGAATTTTTTGAGGCGGTCAGTGTAGGGCATTTGTTTGAGGCCAGTAATCCTCTTTGTGAGGTACTTCTGTGGACTTTCCAGCTGCTGCAGATGTCTTGTGAGGTACATTCCAAATGGGGCATTGTACTCTATAATGGGTCTAATAAGTGACGAGTAGAGGGGAACAATGACCTCTTTTTTCCTGGATGAGAACCCTTTAATGATGAGGTGTGCCATGTAGAAGGACTTCCTGACTACTGTGGCGATGTGACTATCAAAGGAGAGACTACTATCCACCTGGGTCCCAAGGTCTCTTATCATTCATTCGGTGTTAAGTAGATTGCTGCCTATGTGGTAGTTCATGGGTACAGAGTTTTTACCAAAGGGGATGACACTGCACTTTTTGGCATTGAGCTTGAGGCCATTGCTCTGACACCAGGCATCTGTCTCAGTGAGGCCCTTCTGTAGGATGTCAACATCATTTAGGGACTTGACTATGGCTCCTAGTTTGCAGTCATCTGCGAACTTCATTAGCCAGAGGCCTTCTGTGTTAGCCTGTACTTCAGAGAAGTAGATACCAAACAGGAGAGGTCCCAGGACGGAACCATGTGCTACTCCACTTGTCACTGCTTTAAGGTCAGATTTGGAGTCTGCAACTTTTACAGTGTGGGTTCTGTCAATGAGCCAGTTGGCAACCCATCTTGTGACATAGGTATTTATACCTAGTTTAGTGAGTTTAGCTATAATTCCAGAATGGGGGATGGTGTCGAAAGCCTTGGGTCTGTGTGAACCACCTTACCCTCATCCACGGCTTTGGTGACTGCCTCAAAGAAGTTGATCAGGTTCAGGAAGCATGATCTGCCTTTCACAAACCCAAACTGGGTGGGATCCAGAGTTTGGAGGTTACCAATGTCTTTGTTTATGAGTTCCATGATGATACGTTCCATAGCCTTGCAGACCAGGCTCGTCAGGCTAATAGGTTGATAGTTCCCGGGATCAGTGGTGGCTCCCCCTTTGTGGAGTGGGATAGCTGTTGCTGTGCGCCATTCAGTGGGCACAAAGCCTGATGTGAGGCTATTATTGAACATGGTGCTTAAGTGGGGAGCCAGTTCATTCTGAAGTTCATGTAAAATGCAGTCTGGGATGTTGTCCGGTCCCATGGATGCTGTGTTTTTGACTTTAGAGAGTGCAGCTTTTACCTGCATAGTTGTGATTACAATGACTCTGCATTCTTCCTGTATAGATATGGGCCCTTTAGGGGGTGAAAGGGGGGTAAGTTAGCACTGAACCTATCTGCCAGGATGTTGGCAATATCAGTTGGTTCTGTAATTTTCGTGCCTTTGTGCGGTAACTCAGAGTAGATCTGGGTGTTGCCATCTAGATTCTTGACATAGCTATAGAATGCTTTGTGGCTGTCCTTGGATTTAGTGGTGATATATTTTCGTAGTTAGCTTTGAAGGATCTTATAAGGGATCTCAGCTTCTTACAGAGGCTAACCAGGGAGCTCCTCCACTCATGGGATTTTACTCTATTTTGCAACAGTTTCTTCCTTCTGTTGTACAGTTTGTTTATGGCAGGGGACCACCAGATTGGCTTCCTTTTTTTGGAGGATAGTGTCTTGGTTTTGTTTGGGATAGCACGATTCATGCACTCGTGAAGGTGCTTATAGAGTGCATTTGTGTAGGATTCAGCAGTTGTAACTGTATTGTCCATCTGCATGGGTGTCATGAAGTTCACCACTTCTGTCTTAAGAAGCACGAGGTTGGCTTTGGAGAAATTTTTTACTGTGGTTTCCTTAATTGGGGGTGGGGGCGGGATGTGGATATCAAGGGTGATAAGCTTATGGTCGGATCGGACCAATGAGGAGTTGACTTCAGGTTTGGAACCACCGGTCACTCATGTTGGTAATGACTAGGTCTAGATATTTTTGCCTCTGGTAGGGGAGTGGATAAGTTGATCTAGGGCATTGGAGTTTATGAATTCCAGAAAGAGTTGAGCTAAGGAGTTGGTACATGAGTAGTTTTTCCAGTTAATGGTGGGGTAGTTGAAGTCGCCCATTATTATTATATTTTCCCTAATATTTTATTTTATGAAGAACAAACCAAAAATATGAATAAAAAATCTGGGCAGTTCAGAGGTGTGCCTAAT
Source organism: Protopterus annectens (assembly GCF_019279795.1). Taxonomy (NCBI): domain Eukaryota; kingdom Metazoa; phylum Chordata; order Ceratodontiformes; family Protopteridae; genus Protopterus; species Protopterus annectens. The sequence goes on along the minus strand of NC_056747.1, from coordinate 579,399,031 downwards.
GTTTAAAATCTGCAGAACTGACCCAACAGACCACAGACTACAACAAAGCCAATCAGGAAACTAAAACTTGCTCCCTTGACTGCTGCAGCCAATCAGGTCCCTTGCTTCTTGACATGGACTGATTGAGTGCAGCTTACAAGTGAATCAAGGGATCTGATTGGCTGCAGCAGTCAAGGAAGCAAGTTCTTTAAAAAAAAAAAAAACGGATTTGCGCGACGTCGCTATACAGCCGAATGAACAAGGCATTGAGGAAGGAGCGGAAGAGATGGAGATAGCCACGGTTGCATCATGTGGGGCCCTCATATGCAGGGAAATAATTGGTGGCTCCCCTCAGCCGTGGGTTTGGTGTGTGCCTAATGCCGATGATGCTTCTACCCCCCATCCAAATGACCCCATCTTTTAAAGATGCCGCTAGACTAATAAATAGTCTGGACTAATTCTCCCTTCATCTACCCTAGAATTCACTAGTGAAACAAGATCTTGGAGGTCCACTTTTTATAGAGCTGCTTTACAGTCAGTTGCCTATGGCCTAGTCATTGATATCCTAAAGACAAAACACATCTTTGGATATATTGCAGGTAACTGTGATACCCCTTTGATTACCTTCACACTTTCCTCTGCAAAATGTGGCCAACCAAAAAAAAATCAAGTTGTCTGTTTGACTTCTGAAGATGATTAAGTGTCACAGAGTATTGCCTCTTCTATATTCAGTATCACACAGGTTGTCACTTCCTCTGGTGTGCCTGCAGTAGTCCTAACTATAGTTTCAGACTGCTGATGGGGAAGACATTTCCCTGAGTTCACTTTCAGCTTGGAGAATATTTCAAGGTGCTGGGGGTTCTCAATATGATCAACTTAATCTCTGTTATCATGTCCTTGAAATCTATCATAAGTGTTGCTGATATACCAATCTAAAATGTTATTTGGGCACAAAGAAAGACAGAGGCCCTTTAATAGCCACTGTATAGTTGGCAAGTGCATGCCATTATGAATCCTATTGCTGAATCCTCTGTGATTTCTTCAATCAAGCATAAGTCCCAGAGGTCACAACATTTTTCCAGCTCACTCAAAAAAAAAAAAAAAAAAAAAAAAAAGGTTCCGAACACTGTACATGTATTGTATTGCAAGCAGATGTATTTTAAAGATGTTACGCCACTGAACTGAATTCATCCAATTTGCACCTTTCCCAAGAATACCTGGTGAGTGCACAGGATAACCTTGAAGACCTCCCTGGGTAACGGCTCATGGAGGACCTTGATAAGAGCCTGTCATTATTCCCATGGTTGGGCTATCCATCTGTTGTAATTTTAAGAACAAGGATGCATAGTGCAGGGCCTGAAGCTCATGTATGTGCCTGCACAGGATAACATGAGATTCTCCTTCCTCAAGGAGGAGCTCAGGAGCAAGATGTCAGATGTCCACTTTTTACAGAGCTACTTTACAATCAGTTGCATAGGACCTGTTCAGTGATCTCCTAAAGACCAAACACATCTTTAGCTCTGTTGAGAGCCACTGCTATACCCCTTTTGTCATGTTCACACCTTCCTCTGCAAATTTGGTTAACCAAAAAAAAAGAGAAAGTGGCCTTTTTGACTTCTGGAGATGATCAGGTATCACACAATATTGCCTCTCCTGTGCTGGCAATGTCACCCTTGTTGTCTCTTCCTGTGGTGGGCCTACAACAATCATAACTATAATCTGTGACTGCTCATTGGGAGGGCATTTCTCTGAGTTCACCCTTTTCTTGCAGAATATCCCAAGGGAACTGGCAGTTCTACATATGATCATATTTGACCATACTCTGCAGCTCATGGAGACCTCACCAAAGAAGAGAGTTTCTGTAACATGTCCAGAGTCTGCTGTTCAGAAGTGACAGCAGTTATTGCTATATGGAATGAGGGGAAAGTGTTTTACTCACAGTTCTTTCTAGCCACAATATGGATAAGTTCTGTCTCATTCTGGACCTCAGCAATTTCAATCATATCTTGTTCCAGATGGTCAGCCTGTAGGAATCTAAGCCTTTGCTTTCATAAGAGGCTTGGATGGTTTCTGTAGGCATGATGAATGCCTTTTGGCATATCAGCATCAGTGATCCACACAGTGGATGACTCAATTTCACCCTTTGTGGGTATCACCTCCATTAGAACATTTTTGCTATTTTTGCTTTCCTTGAGATACAGATTGTGCAGAGTGTTTGCCATAGTGGCTGAAGCCTTCCAGGAAAAAAAGGCTTCTTTTTATATTTTTGCACTCTTTCTGTGTATATGTGTCCCCACTTAGCCTTCTGGCTAGTCCCTCAGTTGCTGTTGACAGCCTTAGCCAGATCCCCAGTAGCTGTTTTCCAAGATAACTATGGACAAAACTGTTCTTTGATGGGTCTCCCAACTTTTCAGAATGTTGGCTTTTTGCTACTCACTTGTAGTGGTCAGGGAGCAAAGGATCTTAATATGGCATTGCAAAGCCTTCGTGAGCATGGTGGTTTGTCTGTATCCGTATCTGTGAGAGTTGTATGTGCAGTGGCATCATGATTTTGCTGCCACCTATTTTAATAAATCTGATGAGAGGCTTCTGGTCTTCACCAGGTATCACACAGGCAGCATTTTCACTTGCATCCCCCAGGGTAAGACATGGTTGTTGGCCACTTCAAATTATCATCCTTGTGGACCCTCCCACTGCCCCTGTTTTTTTTTTCTTGAGCTTAAGTGCTGCAAATAGACTGTCCTGCCTCTGCACCAAAAGGGCAGCTGCCAGGAGAATGTTCTTGGAGTTTTGTATACGGATGACTGCTGGTAGCATTGTCCAAGGACATCATGGAGATACCCACCTATTCATTCCCTGGATGGCGGTTGGGGGGTCACCATAAATTACTCCTTGACCCATGTTTAGAGGACGTCCTTCATCAAGGTGGAGCCAGACATACCATTGTCTCATTCCTGCCCTTGTAGAAGGGCCAGCATGGCACAGATTTGGCCTCTGGGTTGAAGACAGAATGCAAGGTCCAGGCTTGGAATTTGTTATACCATCTTGGGTTGATGGCATCCACTATTTTCAAGGATCCATTTACACACCTGAGAATATTGGTTTTGGAATGAATTGTGAGGTATCTGTGGCTTTAGAGCCACCATACATTTAAGGACCTACTTTTGGAATCAAAACCTTGTTGCCTGACCCTGGATTAATGAATAAAAACACCACCTGTCTTTTTTTTAATTTTTATTTTATTTATTTATTTATTTTTTGATCAGGTTAATCCCACTAGGCTTCTAGCCTCTTTTCAGGGGAGCCCCAAAGTGGAATTTATACTAATTGCAGAAATTTGGCAAGGGCATCAGTGAACTTATCCTACTCTTTGGAGCTGCTAAACTGTGCCAGAGGGCTACTATAGCAGCAATGAAGAGGACTAAAGAATACAGGAGGAGACAAAAGCTATGGGGAGTTTGGAGGTGGAAAAATGATAATTTGGAGAATAATTTGTTCATTATGGAGCTTCAGAATATAAACATAGATTCCTCTGTGGTGGATGTTACAAATGAGCAGTGTTTACCTGTCTCCATGCAAAAGTAAGTAAGTGAGTCTCTTGCAGTGGTACAGATAACATAAACTTGCAGTTTATGATTTGCTAAAAATAATTGAGCAGCATGATCTAGGTGACAGTTCTGCTGTTTCATGGGGTGAGATGGCAGACAACTTTTTCAGCACTGCTGAGGATGGTAGTGTGGAAAAGGAATCAGATGATGTGGCAGCACATAATGTAGCAGTTAAAACTTATGCAGCAGATACCTCTCAACTATATAGATTTTCACTTCATATTTTTGGTCCATTTTTCATAAAATTGTGTTTTTATGGTAAATCATTGGCAAGTCATTAAAAGATTAAAGTCAGAAAATAAAAAGTCATTTGAATTTCACACTTCATATTATTTAGAAAGTCCATGCTAACACAAAATCTACTTTGCTATAAACTTTCTAAGTTTGTAAGAGCATTATTTAAAATGTGTCCCTATTTTTGGGCCTTTGATCCCCATTATTTACTGTTTTTTTCAGATTTCTTATTCTAAGAGGTTGAGAGGTATGATGCAGTAGTAAGAGAAAGTAAAAGAGGAAAGCAGCAACAAACTGAGAAGGGGTCTGTTTTTTGTGGCATAAGATAATGCACCAACTAAAACGTGCAATGTCTGGAACTATGTAACAAAAAGACATTTATCCGTAGAACAATTATTTATTTTCTAGTAATAACTTAAATGATAAAAACGTTACTTTGCAATTTAGAACTGATGAACTGGAAGAATGCAACATTAACAAATGCATCCAAGGTCTGTCTGTAGCTGTTGATAATATTGTGAAAGGTAGTGATGAGAGAAACCTATGGAATGGAGAGTGGAGGTTGGAAGCTGTTTTGAAATGTGCAAAAAAAAAATGGTAGCACTGGTCAACTGTTATTTTTGTGGATTGTGATAGAGGGACATCAAGATATGCAGGCCAGCCTAAATCATGCTTCTTTTGTGTGGACTTTTCTCTTTTAGTTAATGATTGTGACAGGGTACAATGTAACTAGTGTGGGGAAAAAGGCTTACAGCAAAAAGGTGTGTGAATCCAGGTTTTAAAAAAAAAAGGGACACTTTTGGATGGATTATCAAGAGCAAACAATAAATAATGAAAACGAAGGAAAAAAAAACATACACAATGAAAGACTCCAAGAAGTTGGTGTAGAAGGTGAACTTGGTGAAGAAGAAACTGTAGAAGAAGAAAAAAAATGGACAGGTGAAAATGAGGAGAGAGAGAGAGAGTATGCAGGAAGAGAAGGGACTGATACTGATATTTTTTTGAAATTCTAGCTTATGAAAAATCTGATTCTGAGGATCAAGGATTGTATATAAACCCAATAAAATATTCAACTGGGGAAACAGTAAACATAAGAAAATAAAAAACATTAAAAAATAGTCCCCCTAAACTTAAACAAGGAAAAGCAACAATTTTTGAGTACTTTTTGTAAATATGAACAGTATTATTGGCACTGTATGAAGCACAGGGATACTGGAATGGTGTGCTAAATGTGATAAAAACACTATCGTTATAGGTAAGTGTCATTTTAAGCTTAGCTAATTTCTTTTCAAAAGTGTGAACCAAACCCTGTACCTTGAGTTTATAAGGTAAACATCAACACCATTGTGACAACCCTCCAACTAGATAGTTCTGCAAAAATAAATACTAATCATATCACTGAACTCTGTGGAATACAATGCTAGTTTCAAATCACTGGAAGTCCTAGACACCATAGTACATCATTGCCAAATTTAGTAGAAGCAGTTTGTAATAGTTTACAATCCACATACGCATCACTGGCCAATGCATTACCTGCAGAGTGTTGCTGTGTTAGCCTTCCCAACTCCCTTCTAATCAGTCTTTATTAAAATACAACTTAAAACTACCACAAAATACGCAATGTTAAACACACACAAAAAAAGTTATTTCACACACACAAAAAAATCACGAGCAGTTTATTATGACTGTCACCAAATGTTACTGCCACCAAAGCCTAAAGAGGAAATAGCAACCGCACTATGAATAGCATACAACCTTGCAAAGCAAAACTATTTTGCAAAAGTTATGGAACATGCAGCACAAATCATTTCCAGCCCCAGGGAATGCAGTGATTAGACAGCCACTGCATCCCCTCCATGAAAGTGACTGTACTTATTAAACTGCATTTGGCTCTGAGGAACCAGCCCCATAAAATTAAGAAGAAAGTGAGGCATCACCAGAAATGCAAAACAAACAAGATGATCAGCCACTATAATAATACTCTGCTATCACAAACAATACATACTCTAAACTTCCTACAACTTCTTCTTATGGTATATAAATCTCACACCAGCCAATCAAATAATTCATGCTTGATCAAACCCTCATATTTGTGAACTCACAGAACATTTAGTCCTTCCACCTCCACCTCTAGTTCAGATGGCTCACCTTCTGGCTTCCTTAGTTGCAGTTGCACCACTTCATCCCTCCTTCACCATGGATATATGGCCTTCTGCCTACTTGACACCCACACATTGCATACCCTCAATAGTTTTGATAGAATCTGCTCCTCCTCGAATATTTCCCATATATCGTTAGGTTCCACCGTGTGAGCTGGCAAATTATGTTCAGACTCCATTCCTCTCTCCACTTGTACACTCAAGGCTGTGGCTGTAGGGGTGGGCTGACATTATATGACCATACACCCCGTAGCTAGATGTCAGTGAATCAGTATGTCAAGTATAAACTATAGGCCTAAAGGTACAGCAGAGACTTGACCGAGCTATATTGGGCATGTATCACATTATGACCCCAGTTTGGAGTTCCCACACCGGGCCCAGGCTTCTTGCAGCCCTAGGGTCACTTTCCTCAACATGTTCTTCTCTGTTGTCTTTGCATTTAATTCAGCCTTGCAACTCTTCCCTTTTCGTCTACGATTCATACTGTAAAACAAATCTTCTGTATCACAGAGGATTATTATAGCATCATCGCAATATTTTTGTCACTGTACTGGTTCTTTTATGTCGCCTGTTAGAGGATGTAAGATTCCTGACAAATGAAGAAAGATTGCAAACAGAAAACTTGTGGGGTAGACATACTATTAATATGGAACTTAGGAAGTAAACGTAGTTATGGACTGCTTGTGTTGTGTAAAAAAAACAATGAAGATACTAGATGTAACACTGGTAAAGATAGAAAGGTTAACTGTTGTGGAGAGAACGTGTTTAGAGCATTATTTACATATATAACTAGCAAGGAAAGAGATACTCTGTTTTATCAAATATCAGATTATGTGGAGGTTAACATGAAAATTATAATTGCACAGGCTTTAATTGTGATTTAAAGGAGAATGTAAAAAATACAGGAAATGATAAAATGTGGTAAATTAACTGTGTAGAATAAAAGTAAATTGATTTATAGAAAGGGGCACTTGGATGTGAATCTTTTATTACTGGAAGGCCTGGGGTAGCAGATAGTGATACAGCTGTCCTAATTTTTTCAGACCATGGAGCAATACGGATGGAGGTGATGGAAGACAAGGAGTGCATTAAAATAGGAAAGGAATAAATGAGAAATTATGGGATGGAAATGGAGTGTGGGAAGTATTGCAGTTATGGAAGGATCGTATAACCATGAAGGACTTCTATAAAAACTGGTACGAATGCTTGACTGAATGTAAAAAGAACTATAAAAAGTGTTCTTTTCAATGTCAGGATGATGTAAGAAAGAAAGAGAAAGTGAAACATGGGAAAATGTGAAGAAATGTGTTGGAGAATTTAGAGAATAATACAATAGAGCATTATGATATGGAAAAAGAAATATGTATTTATTTTATTTTACATTTGTTGACCGGATAGTCCAACTGGATACATGTCCATTTTCAGCGGAGGCCCGGGAAGAAAAGCTCCAAACAAAACATACAGAAAAATCATATAATCAATGCATGTTACATATAGTTTGCAGACTGTTCAATCAAGCAAGTTATACAATCTGTCTTATTAAAGTTACGTAAGTATATAGACTAACAATTATGGCACAGATTTTATGTAGCATAAAGTACTGTTTAGCACACAATTATAGAGAAAGACCTAGTCAGGACTAGAACAAGGACATAGCCAGTGTGTTTTAAAATACTGTTTTGAGACTTTTTTGAATTGAGTTAGTGAGGATTCTAGAGTAAGGTCGGCAGGAAAATAGTTCCAAGTTTTGCCAACAGAGTTGGCAAACAGAGAGTCCCCAGCTGAGTTGTTGGTTTTGAATGTCTGAACCAGCAGTCTGTTAGATGAGCGAAGTGGCCTAAGGTTACTATAGGGGCTGATAATGTTTTTAAGTGCAGGTGTATTTTTAGGTTGGTTGAGTACTTTATATGCCACTATGAGCTGGTTGGATTGAAGTAGGCTAGGCAATTCTAACCACCCTAGAAGATTTAGGTTATGACAGTGGTGTGTCCTGTATGCCATGCCAGTGGCAAATTTAGCAATGTGGTTATAACAGCTAGAGAGTTTGCTAAGAATCAGATTTGTTCAAATTGGTGAATAAAGGGGAGGCATAAAGAAGGGTAGAGAGTAGATGGGAGTGGGCAGTAGTAGATCTAGCAAGTGAAGTAAGGAAAGGTTTAATCTTATAAAGGGAGCCAAGTTTTTTATTATTAGTTTTGATAGTTTGGTTGACATGCATATCAAATTTAAGGTTATTGTCTACTATAACACCTAAGAGTTTAGTCTGGGCATCCGGGGTTAATAATGGTGCCATTATTAGATTTTATGGTAAAGAATAGTGGGGAAGACCTACGAGTGGGGGAGAAAAGTAGCAGCTTTGTTTTGTTAGGGTTTAAAATCAGATGATGATTAGAGAGCCAATTTTCAACTGTGTTGAAAGTATTCTAGGATAATGTCAGTAGATTTGTTGGGGAGGTGGCTAAACAAATTAAAGTGGAGTCATCTGCATACTGAATGCAGGTTGCATTTGACATGACAGTGTGGAAGTCATTAATAAAGATAGAGAAAAGAAGAGGTCCTAGTATAGAGCCCTGGGGAACTCCGAGGATGACGGGTAGAAGGGTGGATAGTTTGTCCTGCCCTAAGACAGCCTGCTGTCTACAATACAGGTAAGACTGTGAAACCATTGGAGAGCATGGTTATCTAAGGGGAAGGCCTTCAGAGTATGGATGAGTAGCTGGTGGTTAACCATATCAAAGGCCTTGGAGAGATCGAGAAATAGTGAGGATAGTTTGTTGTTATTTTGGTTATGGTTAAAGACGTTAGATAATGAGAGGAGGGCAGAGGTGGTACTGTGGTATGGCCTAAAGCAATGCTGAGAGTTAGCCAACAGATTATTCTGAATGCGATAGTGCAGAAGTTGTTTATGGATGCACTTCTCCATAATTTTAGCCAGCTGTGACAGAATAGCTATGGGTCTGAAGTTTGACTGTTCAATGGAGCTACCTCATTTATGGAGTGGTATAACATGGGATATTTTCCAGATGGAGGAGATGGTAGCTTCAGATATAGTTCTATTGATTAAGATGGAAATGGGATATGTTATGGCATCTGCAGCTTTTTGCAGATACTCTGCAGGGAGGAGATCTGCAGATAGGGTGGTAGGTTTTAATTTCTTAATTAGGGGTTGGATAAGTGATGTAGAAACAGGTTGAAAGCTAAAGGAAAGTTGGGTACTGGGTGTAGTAGCATTTGAGTTAGAACAACTGGGAGTTGGCTAGCTAGGGACTGGATAGTCTCTGTGAAGAAACTATTAAAGGTATTTGCAATGTCCTCTGGAGATTTATGGTTAGACGCTGAGCAGGTAGAAGTGGAGGATTGTCCTGAGTGAAGAAGTTTGTTTATTCCTGCCCAAAACTTTTGGGATTTGTTTTAGTGCTGCTGTTGAAGATGGCAGTAGTAGTTTCTTTTATCTAGCATAATAGATTTTGTTTGTGTCATCCCTTAGCTGCCAATATTTAAGTTGATATATTGGGCCTTTTGTGGCACTCCAAGTGGCCCATGGCTTATTTCTAAGTAAGATTTTTGATTTGGTATCTTTTGAAAGCCATAGTGCAATTTTTGTTTTGGTTCTAATAGAGCGAGCAGGAGCGTGAAAATCAAGGATACCAAGGAATTTGGTATTAAAGTAAACTGCAATTTCATCCAAAGGCAATTGTTTTAGGACTGACCAATTGCATAATTTGAGTTCATTTTGGAAATTGGTGAAGTTAAAGTTCTTATTATTTGTAAGTGGGGTGGTGAGAGTTGTCAGCATTGTGCTTAATTATATAGGTAAGAAAGTGATCACTTAGATCATCAGGGAGGGTCCCAGACTTGTACATACGGGGATGGCTATTATAATTATCCAATCTAGGATACTTTCTTTGTTATTAGGTTTACTGATCTTGGTGGGGAAGGATATGGTCTGTGTAAACCCATAAAGGTTTACATGGGTTGTAGGAGATTCTGAGGAACAAGTGTGCCAATCAATGTTGAAGTCTCCCACTACAATGATTTCTTGGAGGTAGGTGCTGAATAACCAATAGAGGATGTCTTTGAGGGTATTTAGGTTCATAGGTTCATAAGTAGGTACTAGGCTATCAGCCTTGGGGCCTACATAAGCCTAGCCAAAAAGTTTTCCTGGCTTTCGCCACCCAAGAAAATTATTTTCCCCTGTCAAGCAGTGCTGCAAAAGTGATCCCCAGGGTGAATTTTCTATTTCCCATCCAGTCGTCAATATTTTTCTTAAAGAGGGCCAATGAGGAGCTTTGCTTGATATGAATGGGTAGTTTGTTCCAGAGTATGGGAAGTTATTACCTGGGGAATGTAAACACAGACAATATTTACTCATTTGTTTTTGTTAATTTGTAGTTTGGTAATAAGAATTTCTGCATTATTAACCTGGGGTGGTTGTAAGGAGTCCGATGTAACATTTAGAGTATTTTTAAAGAGTATAGCCCACCACTCTTCTGGTAGGTCGGTCTAATCTAAGTATGTTGTACCCTGGTGGTAATACATCATTGTCTCTAGTTACTGGTTTTAGCCAGGTTTCTGTAAGACATAATATATCAGGGGAATAAACTGCTAAGAAGACATGTAAGTTATGGACCTTATTATTTATGCTTCTCATGTTTAGGTGGCAGGCCAGGAATGAATTAGGGCTCTTTTTTAAGATAATATGTTAGTAGGATTGGTAGTGTGGGAGCTAGAGTCAGTAAGAGAGGATGGACCAGGGTTTGGGTGGATGTCTCCATCCATTGTAAGGTTGTAATGTAAGTTAATTATGAGTTTCAAGATTTTGTTTATAAGCTTTTGATAATGTTTGGTTTTAGGGTTGATATATCTGAGTCTAGTAGGTTGGTAGTTTTTAAGGGTTAAGGAGTTAGGTGTGAGAGGAAATATGAATTGGTCAATTGTATTGGATACTATTGGTGTGGTGGTTTGGGATTTTGGATAGTGGAATCCTTGGTAGCATTGATTTACATAAGTGGTGAGGAGATATGGAATGAGCAACAGGGGTAACAGAGGAAATAATAGCATTGTTTTGCGTGATTATGTTACAACTAGCTGAGGCATTGTGTTGGTATTGTATTTAGAGCAGGAATAGGAAATTAGTTTTAGGTGGGGGGAGTGCTATTAATTAGATGGTTATAGCTGATTGGTTATAAAGGAAGGGCTGTGGCTTTTAGTAATATAAATTTAGCACTACTGGGGATGAGTGAGATTTGGGGGCAGGGCGGAGCGGGGCTTAACCAGACCACAAGATTCGTGAAGCCTGTGCCTGCACTATAAGTATTTAGTGACTGTAAATATTTAGTGTTACACTGCTGAGTTAAAAAACACGTTTTGGGGAAGTAAAATACCTATGTGTTGTCATTAGATGTATCTTTCTCTAGTGATCGTAAGTTAGCCAATTTTTAGGAGAAAATGGTGACTTTATGGGGGACTCAAGGACTAGCTAGCAGTGCTATTAACCCAGTTCAGGTAAAATAACATACAGTACACATAGAGTAAGTTAATGTATAGTAACCTTTTCAGTCTTTAATATTGAGGGACAGTATAGCCTTCCATTTTTTAGTCGCAATAGCGAGGTATCCTTCTAGCGCTGTAAGCCTTACAGTGAAGGAGCAATAGGGGGCCAATACCTTTTCAGTCTTTAATATTGAGGGACAGTATAGCTTTCCATTTTTTTAGTCGCAATAGGGAGGTATCCTTCTAGCGTTGTAAGCCTTTCAGTTAATGAACAATAGGGGGCCAATACCGCACTAAGAACAGACAGCCGACTGAGTCCAGGAGCACTGGGGATTTGAAATACATAAAAGAAATCAATAAAAAAATGCATTACTGTTCAGGAAAAGACATTATTTACAAGGGAATATGAAGGAGTTATCTGCATATTTGGGTAAAATCATAAAGGAGAATATTAGTATAGTAAGGGAAATGAAAAATGTAAAAGAAGAGATGAAAAGAACTCGAGCAAATTATGAGTATTGTAGTACTGCATGTGAAAAATATGTATAAGAGTAAAAAGAAGGGAAATAAAAAAAATCCAGAATGAGTTAAAGAAGAACTTGAGAAAGAAATTGCTATTAGTGAAATGGATGAAGTACTTTGGAAAATAAGTGTTGATTCGGCATCTGGCCCAGATGGTATAAGGTATGGAATGTACAAAAAAATTAATGGATTGGCAAGTAGAGTATTTTGTAAATGGACTGAATGAATGGTTTGAAGGAAGGGTTTATTTTATTTATTTACATTTGTTAACCAGGTAGTGTCCAACTGGGCTAATAGCCCATTTTCAGTGGAGACCTGGGGAGAAAATTTCCAGTGCAGTAACAATTAGATAAGAATCCAAGTAGTTATGAACATAAATAGGAAATAAAGCATTTAACAAAGTTACATAAGAATACAAGTACTAATGAATAAAAATAATAGTAAACAAAAAAGCAATTAAAAATACTAACATTTCAGGTATAAGGAGTATAATAGAAAAAATACAGAGGTATACACAATGTGCCGTACAAAAATTTGTCAGAGAATAAGCAAGTCCATTTGAAGAAACCTGAGGTAATAAACACTAGCTTCTTAAAGGTGCTGAAGAGAGGTACATGAGAAGGGAGATTATGAAGTAAAAGGGGAAAGGAACTAGCCAGGAGCCATACAGGGGCCGAGCCAGTTACTATTGAGATAATATTTTAGGGCTTTTTTAAATGAGGACATGTTGGGGTTATGTTGGATATGCTGAGGAAGAGCATTCCAGTCCTTAGCTATTTTATAGGAGTAGCGGGAGTCACCGTAATAGTTGAGACTGGGTAACTTTTAGCATAAGTCTGTCAGAAGACCTAAGGGACCTGCAGGTACAGTTAAGTTGGACCAGGCTTGAAATAGCAGAGCAGTTACTGGGGTTGTTGTGTATGACTTTGTGGGCAAAGGTAAGTTGGTTTTATGTTAACAGGTTGGGAAGTTCCAGCCAGTTAAGTTGTTGAAGAATGGAGCAGTGATGTATTTTATGGGGCTGATTGGTGGGAAACTTAGCTATTTTATTATAGCAAGACCAGAGGTTATTAAAATCAGTCTTGCAAAGGTTGGTGAAGATAGGTGAGCAGTAAAGGAGGGTTAGATAGCAAGTGAGATCTAGCTGTGGCTAGTCTAGCTTGGTGTGTAAGGTACAGCTTGGCCCTATAGAGGGCTTCAAGTTTGGAGTGGACTTTTTTGTTTGTTAGAGAGATGTGTTTATCAAATTTTAGTCTGTCATCTATTCTGACACCTAGGAGCTTGGTCTGATTTGTTGGTTTTATTTTTGTACCATTGGAGGAGTGAATAGAGAGGTAGTGAGCTGAGTATGGATGATTTGTTTGTGAAGATCATTAACTTGGTCTTGTTTGGGTTAAGGACGAGTTGATGGCTGGAAAGGTAATTCTCAATGTCTTGGAAAGATGTTTGCATTTTGTGTTGGAGTTCTTGGGAAGAAAGGGCTGAACAGATAAGAGAGGAATCATCAACATATTGGATGATGGTAGCAAGCTGGGTGTCTGAACTTAGGTTGTTGGTAAATATGACAAAAGAGGAGGAGACCAAGTATGGATCCTTGGGGTACCCCAGTGGTGACTGGTAGTAGATTGTTCTCCCATTTTGTAGCCTGTTGTTGGTTAGACAGATAGCTGTGGAACCATGTAAGGGAAGATGAATTGAGATTATAAGTTGCAAGTGTATTGAGTAGCAGTTGATGGGATACGGTGTCAAAGGCTTTTGACATGTCCAAGAAAATTGCTAAGACTAGCTGCCCTTCATTTTTGAGGTGACAGATAATATCTGTAAAGGTTATTAGTTCTGTGTTTGTACTATGTCTAGATCTAAAGCTGTGCTGAGAGCTGGATAGTAGGTTGTTAGTGGTGAGGTGATTCATGAGTTGTGGGTGTACACATTTATCTAGGATTTTGACTATGGGAGAGAGGATAGCAATGGGTCGATGGTTTGCAATATCTCTAGAGGGGCCACCTTTATGAAGCGGTATGATGTGGGAAGTTTTTCAGAGGTGAGGCACATACTGTTCTGAGATAGAGCAATTGATTGGAATAGATATGGGGTACGAGATGGATGGAGCAGCTAGTTTTAGAAATTTGGTGGGTAGTTGGTCAGCAGGGTTTTAATTTGCTTAGGAGTTTTATTATCTAACATGTTTGAATGGGTTTAAAGGAGAAAGAGTTTGTGTTTTCAGTGGTAGGAGAGGGGAATGTGAGTGGTAGGTTTTCTTTGTTATTTAGGAAGGAAGTGATAGAGTCGAAGTGAGAGTTGAGCTGTGAGGCTAAGGGCTCAGAGGTGTTAGATGTGGAGGGAGTAGGCTGGAGGTTTTACCAAGGTTAAAGAGGTGGTTGATATTCTGCCAGAACTTTTGTGTTGTGACAGTGCTTTTGTTGGCAAGTTAGAAAGTATTTTTTTTTATTTATCATAGATGACTTTTTTTCTTAGCTTGGTTTCTTAATTGTTGATATAGGGTGAAATCACTTTTGTCTTTGGCCCTATGATATAGTGACCAAGCCCTATCCCTTTGTTAAGTTAGAAGTTTTGTTTCATTAGATAGCCATAGTAATTGTTTGGATTTGTGGCGTATTTACTTGGTGGGGGCAAGATTATTTAAGATGTCAAGAAGGTTATTGTTGAAGTATTGTTGAAGTATTCCACTGCAAGGTTTAGTTGTAGGTTCTTTAATGAAGACCAATCACAGTGATGTAGTAGATTAAATGTATCAAAGGAAAAGTTTTTCTTGGTGTGGGTGTATTTGAAAGGAATGCAGGTTTGGGTTTGAATTTTTTTCTGACTAGAAATGTAGGGGCATAGTCACTTAGTGTGACAGGTAGACAGCCAGCTTGGAACCCCAGGTTTGGCTTGTTGGTCAGTATCCAGTTAAGTAATGACTGTTTTTAGAATGTTTGTCAGTGCAGGTGGGACAGCTTAGAGTTTGGGTGAAATTGCAAAGGTTAATAAAGTTGGTAGGGCAGTTAGAGGAGCAGGAGAGCCAGTCAAGGTTGACGTCACCTAGGGTGATAGTTTCTTGGCTGAAAGAAGAAGCTGACTAAGAGAAAAGGGATTCTATGCTGGGAAGGTTGTTACCTGGGCTATGATAATAATGGCTTTGAGGATTAAATAAGCAGGCATGTGGTTAGGATTTCAGCAGCGGGGATGTCTAGGGAAGTACAATTTAGTTTTTCTATTTGACAGTCTTTAAACATAATTTCCACACTCCACCTCACTTGTTTAGCCTATCTTGCCTTATAATATTGTATCCATTTGTTGTAATTTCAGAGTCTTTGATGTGGGGCTTTAACCAGGTTTCAGTTATAACAGCTATGACTGGAGAATAGGTGGCTAGGGTGGCATGGAACTCAATGATTTTATTTGCAAAGCTTTTGAGACTGAAATTAGTTATTAGAAGATCTAAGTTACAGGTTATAGGTAATGATGTATATAAAGTGATATCAATGAGATTTTGGTCTGTTGCAAAAGAAGAGAAGATTGGGGAGAACTGCTGATTATGAGGGAAGCTGCAGTTGGGACCTGGGTTGGGATGGCTATCAGCCTGGATATTTTGTGTTGAGTGCAATACTAGGTTTTTTAGTTTGATCATTAGTTGGATATACTTGTAGCTGGACAACCGGGGGTTGTTGGAGTGTATATGTTTTAAAGGGAAGAGCACAGTGTTGTAGTTGTGGTATAAATGAGGGCTGATAAGAATATAAGGTTTAGATATGTGTTGAGGAGAGGTATATGTGAGTGTTGGGGAATGATGGTGTTTGATTTTTATAATTATGGAAGTCTGTGGCATTATAGGCTAGGCAGAGAAAGCATAAAAACAGTGTGTAGAAGTGTAAGGAGTGGTAGAGCACCATAGTGGGAGGAGAGGAATGAAAAATAGGGGAAGTCAAGTAGAGTAGTTAGGGGAGGGGAGCTGTGCTAGGCAATTGTTATAGAGCTCTGAGAAAAGGTGTCAACTTGGGGAGAGAGTTTTTAAGACTAATGTGGTGGGAGGGGAGTGAAAAGTTGTGGGAGGTGGGATGATTGTATGGTAGGTATAAATGAAATGAAAGATGGGGTGGGTGGGAATGGGGGTATGGTTGGGGATCCTGAGTGTAGTGAGGGCGAACAGAGGAGGTTGGACCAGATAGCTTCAGTGCTCCATCAAAAACAATCAGAGAGGTAAGAAATGAATTGTACTTTTAGTTAATTTTTTTAGTTGTATTTGTGGACAAAATAAAGTCTATTGGTGTCCTGAAGCAGAAGCAAATGTTTATGGAACGGTCCTTACAGAGATAAAAAATGAGGAGATATGTATATTTCTTGCACTACTCATAAAGCAGTACTGAGGGACCATAATTGGCAGTGTGAGGTACAAAACTGGGCTGAGAAAGAGATTAGCTGTTGGAGGAGGGTGGAGAGCTAGTTCCTTGCTGCCATATGGCACAGGAAAAGGCACAGGAAAGAACCACCATGCCACCAATGTTTATACTAGGCATAAACTGAGGTATTGAACAGAAACAAAACATTTCCTAACACCTAGAAATGAATGTGAATGTTGGTCCAGATAGCAGACATGATGAAAAATAGCAGTCGCAGATGCTTTTGGTGAAACACAGTATATGGGGTGGTGATTGCTGGGTAGCTAGTTATTCAGAAGAGGCTGGGTTAACTAAAAGGAAAGGAAAAAAAGAGTAAAAAATAAGTTAAAATGTGTACCAGCTGAGAAAAGGCAGTTGGGAAAATACAAAGGACACAATACAGTAACAGCGTATTACATCAGAGTACACAATATAAGTTCCTACAATCAGTGACTATGTACCACATTAAAAATCTTCTTCTTATAGAACTTAACTAATGCTAAAAACAGAATTATTGCGCCATGTGCAGGTGGTCCAGGCTGTGCTAAATGCAATAATTATTACACCATTAACAGATAGTCAAGGCTGAGCAGATATTTGCAGAAATGCACTAATATAAAATAGCGACCCTGGAATATAAATAAATGGCTTTTTACCTAGCAGATTTACACTGATAGTAACACCTGAACTCAGTATGTCAGTAAGTAGTACAGGCAATGTAGATATTTATAGCAATACATCTACAATTAAGAGGTTACAAGTGACCAAGATTAACATAGCATAATCATGGTACAAATGCAGTAGTCAGAGTGAGATAGCATAGATATAAAACACGCTGTTGGGAGAGCAATATACAATAGAGCAACTGTAATGTATTCACTTAGCCAACATCAAAATCCGCTTAAAAATAAAAATAGTGCACTGATCTGAACTGCCTTAATGAGAGTTATGAAAAAAAATGGAATGGATATTGTAGTGCAGGTTAGACAGCAAGGTAAGCCTGGAATCAAAATTACTGCATATATGTGTAGTCTCTAATACAAGTAGCAGCAAGGAAGAATGTTTGAAAATGGTGCCCAGTGTTCAGGTGTGTTAGGCCAAGTTGGGAGGGACCAGATAGTGTCAGCGCTCTACCAAAAACAATCAGAGAAGTAAGAAATGACTTGTACTTTTAGTTATTTTATTTATTTATTTATTTTTTTTGTATTTGTGGAGAAAATAAACTCTATTGTCACATTGATAAAGGCTTTGTGTTATATACAAGCTGAAACTGGTCTGATACACTTAAAATATTTTATTTAGGTCTCCACGGTTTGCTGGTCATATATTTGGATTATAAGACACGGATGTCCCATGAGGGAAATATTGTTTGCACTTATAAGGAACGTGATAGTGAATGAAGTAGCTTATACAATGAAAGATGCTAGATATGTGATGCAAAAGAAGCTGGTAATTCCAGCAGTTTAGACATATGCAGATGATATAGTTGTAGTTGCTAAGAACAAAATATGAATGTGGGAAGTGTTGTTTTGTCTGAATGGGTGCTTAAAAGAAATGGGAATGACCTGAATAAAGATAAATGTAAGGGTTTGGGTGATGGGCTGAAGACTGGGGGGTTGTAGGGTTATATTTTTCAGTGAATGAAGTGTCTTTGCTAGGGATAAAATTTAGAAAAAAATATGTGGTTATGAAGCAGAGTGTGTGTGTGTGTGTGTGTGTGTGTGTGTGTGTGTGTGTGTGTGTGTGTGTGTGTGTGTGTGTTTGTGGGCTGGAGACAAGAAATGAAAGAAATATGTTTTCTGTGGAGGAGGTATAGATTAGCATTCATGAAAAATATTTATTTGGTGAATTCTGTATAAATGGGAAGGTAGCATATATGTCAAATATTTATATGATCCTAGAAAAATATGAAATGGAAATTGTGCTACTGTTGTTTTCTTTCATATGGAGTTCAAGATTAAATCCAGTGAAAAGAAGTGTGTTGTATGTAAGTGAAGATGACGGTGGACTGGGGTTACTAATTCCATTTGTTTATTCTTCTCCTTTAAACATGTGTAGAGTATTAAAGTGGGTAAATGTAAATCTATGTGAAAATTTACCAGAAGAAGTGATGAAAGCCATTAAAATAAGGAAAACGTGGTGTACCAAGATAGTAAAGTTACCAGTAAAGGGGAATAAGCTATATAAAAAGAAAGTTGAAAGAGTGTGTTTATTTTATGAGGAGGAAGAGACGACAGGGCATTTTTTGTAAATGTAAAAGTAATGAAACTTTAGAAAAAGTTGTCTGAAGAAAACATTTTTGAGAATATTAATGACATAATATAGATATGAGTATCATAAGAACTAGAAGAAATATGTTAGAAATGTAGATAAGAATTTATTTTACATAATATGGGTTATCTGGAATGAAAGACTGAAATTTTATACAATGGGAAATGAATCTGGCAGATATATTGCAAAAAATTAGACAATGGTCATGGAAGAGGGAGTGGGGGTCAGTTATGGAAGAATAACAATGAGAATGTTATAAGAAAAATGATAATAAAAAATAGAATATGTATATATATATATATATACCTGTAAATATGTACATTTGGTAAATATGTAAATAATGCTTTTCATGTTGTGTTAAATAAAGGACCCCTACTCTTTAAATAGGTGCTGTAGGATCTTTTATATCCACCTGAGCTACCACCAGTACAGGCATATGGAACCACAGTTTAACATCTCATCCAAAGGATGAGACACTCAGGAGTACAGCATCCCTATTATGCTGCACTACAGTGTCAGTAATCCATCTACTTGGTGTTGGAATCGAACCCACAGCCTTCTGCGCTAAAGGCAAGTGTGCTACTTGTTGCACCACTGACACTGCTAATTGGATAATCCCTTCTTGCCACTGATACTGACACAGATCTTGAAGTTGGGTGTTTTGTTGCCAGCTTGCGAGCCCACCTCAGCTGCCCACATTGCAGGGGAGTATGATTCCTCACGGAGAGGGATTTCACATTAACCAGCAGGAGCAAGGGCAGTACTACTTACCTTGATGGTCTTGAAGGAACAGCTACTTCCAGGGTCTGTCCTCAACTGGCGAGATGCGGTCTACCACATAATAAAAACAAGGAAGTGTGCATAAGATGGTTAATAAGTGATTACTTGGCTAAAGGCCCCAGAGGACCTTTTTAAGCCTAGTCATGCTTCCCAAAATGAGAATCAAGCCCTGTACTCTTTGTCAGGTAAACACCTTAATCGTTATACTAATCCCCAACAGTGCCAAATCTTAACCACTAGACCATCAAGGACTCCCTACTAGACCACCAGGGACACTATTCAGGGAAGTTAGGCTTATCCGGCATTGTTCCAGGGACCGTGAATCCTTCCTACACTGGCTTACATCCTTGAATAAGTGAATGAGAAGGCAGATGTTCAGAACAGGGTCTCAAGCCTTTACCTAGTTCTCCAGATTCAAAGACCATGCCTACTCATAGCCTTTTTGCCACACATGAGAATGCAGTGTTCCCTTTCCTGCTCACTGTAGTATTGCAAGAGGGAGTTAGTGGTGAATGTGTTGACTAGTGGCCTGGTTACATTCATGCTTGCTATCAATTCCATTAGTGTCACATCTCATATCAAAATACAGTGAAGAATAACAAAAGCATTCTTTATATGCCATGTTGACTGAGGAAGATGTAGTTTTAGGCTGTAAGAGCTCCCATGGTACTGCAAATATTTCCCCCACTAGACAAGGATATCACCTAGAGCTGCTGAACAGAGTGCCCTACCACAGAGCCTTGTTTCTGATGTTGACCTCTTATTCCGGACTTGTCTGACAGGAGTCTGAGTTAGATGATTGGGGCTGCTAGGATGCCTTTTACTTAGCAGACATATTCATGAGAAAAACATTCTCAAGTTGGGTGGAGTAGTACTCCATATTGTTAATTTTCAGGTGATTCTGACCAACCTGAGGCACATTTATGATGCATACATTCATACAGATATTTTGGGCATGGGCAAAAATGCCTTTCTAGCTTGCTAATGAGTCTACTTCTAAATTTAAAAATTTCAAAACTTTGAATTTTCAAGACCATAAGATTGAAGTTTTGAAAGTTTTGAAAATTTAAATAAAAAAAATAAAAACTTTCTCTCTTACATTTTTGGACCCCCCACACCCCCTGCTAATTAAATATAACAACTCTGAGATCACATTGAAGTGAGAAAATTGGTAAATATTCCTTTCGGCTCTGTATGGCAATCGTCATTTAATTGGTTTGAGGTTTCAAAACCTTGATCCTACGGTCTGGACCGTAAGAAATTCAAAGTGTTGCAATTTCAAAATTTAAAAGTAGACCCCTGACAATATACCAAGAAATTATTCCCCTAATAAGTCTCCAAGTTGTTCTTAAAAATATCTAAATTAGTGCTTGTTTTAATATAATTTGGAAGTCTATTACACGTATCAGCTACTCTGTCAGAGAACTAATTAGTACATCTCTCATTCTTATAAAATCTGCTATGCAGGTTGTCTGATGATTCTATACTACTCACTCATATCCCCAAACATTCTCAGAGGTAGTTGTTTCCATATACCCTATATACCTGAAAATGTATTCTTTTAAATATCTATATGAAACACTCTACAACTTCAGATTTTTTTAATCTTTCATGATAACATGCATTTTGACATCCATGCATGCTCTTGGTATATTTCCACTGTACTCTTTACAATTTACTCATGATAGTTTTCTTATAAGTATTCATATTATTATTATTCCATATTCTAGTGTATGTTTGATGTCACTTACAAACAATGCTTTCATCATTTCTGATTTCCTAGAATTTATAAATCTTTTTATATAGACTATAGTTATGTAATTATCATTAACCAATTGATTGACATGATCAGAAATATTCAAAGTTGGATCAACCCATGTACCCAGATCCTTAATTAAATCTACAGTTTCAGTTACTGTGGGCTGTCTTAAATATTCACCTTTCTGTCTATGTCTCCCAAATCTCATATGCTTAGTTCTTGATGTATTTATTATCATATTATACTCCTGTGCCCAAATGATCAATTTAGTCAAGTTCTTTTGAAAACATGCCCTGTCAGTAACGGATGGAGTCAGTTTACCCATTTTCATGTCATCCACATACAGATTACAGAACACCTCACCTGAAAAAGAGAGATCTGAAAGATATAACCTAAACAAGTATGGGCCTACAATAGAGGCTTATGGGACACCCTGACTGTAACCTAGAATTTCTACTGTCCAATTACTGTATGATACTTGTCATGCCTTATCTGTAAACCATGAAGCTAATTATCTTATTAAGATTACATTAATACCTAGTTATTCTAATTTATTGATCAATGATATGTGTATGACCCGATCAAAGGCTGAGGTCTGTATACATTACATCACAGCTTACTTTTTCATTTATAGCTGCTATACAGCATCATGTTGCAGGTAGTTATAGATCTGTTTTTAAACTGGTTTCAAACTGGTTTGTATCCTTGAGGGAAAGAGCACTAAAATGGTAAAGCTAGCCATCCCCATCTCCATTTTGCATTTCATGATAATCTTGCTCAACTTTTATTCATAATTCGGTGTTTACGTTGCCATTGTCTATTACTGCATTATTTGGTCACAGTTTTAACTGTGTCTATCATGATCAGAAAAATAGTTTTAATATCATCCCTGCTCACACCCCCAGTGTCTATAACTTAAACTAAGATATTTCTCTAGCAATAGTAGGATCAGTCAGCAGGATTCAATACAATTTAGAGCTTTGATATTCATCATAATGATAATGTCTTATGTTAACAGACAACGAATGGGACTTTATCATTTGCACTTCTCATTCTTCAGACCTAACCTTCAGAGCAGTCATATTTCTCTGCATCCAGGTACAAGGTTACCTCCTACACAGAAGCTGGCTATAACGTGGAGTGGAAAGAATGTCATAAATCACTCACTTTTCATTGCAAAAGTGACAAGTCACCTGTTTTGATCAAATACATTAGTCCTTTTATGCAAACTTTCAAGGAAAGTAAGTATCTGTTTCAGGATTTGCCTTTTTATTTATTTATTTATTTTTACATTTGTTGAGTGGGTTTGTCCGACTGAGCTAAGTAGCCCTTTTTCAGCGGAGGCCTGGGGAGAAAAGCTCCACATGTTGAACAAATTGTAATTTACAAAAAAAAGTAAACAATCGACAACTGGTTTACAGAAAATATTCAAAGCAACATATACATAAAAAACAAGGATTTACTACAGTAAACTAATCATTGTCTGTCAGATTTAGAATCCTACATCATTCAGAAGGACTAACAATAGTTTTGTCACCAGACGTAAAATCTTACATTATGCAGATAAGAATTATGTAACATGCCTAGGATCGAGAGGTTAATGTGAGACAAGGTCTAGAGAGTTAGAGAAAGTTACATAGGTTGGGATCAAATAGAGGTGTGTAGTTTTGGTTTTCATATCAAGATGATCAAGCTTTTCATAGCTTTGTCATGTAGTTACTTGTGAATCTCTTCTGAAAGATTTAACAGGAAATAAATTAAACACCAGGGTTTTCCTAAAGGCTCTAAATTGCATAGTCATGTCCACACAAGTCTTCATATGAGGATCATCTGTTGGCAACCAAGGAACATGTACAACAAACCCTGAAGAAAAGATTGATGTTATGTAGTCCTATCTCACCATAATTCTTGCTGGATGGGTTCGGAGCTGATATTCGACTCTGACTCGGCTGATGCTAAAGTTCGAGAGCTTTTACTGGCTTGAGGCTAACCCCTATCCCATGGTGCCTCACGGCAATTCCCCAGATCTCGTTTGCCGTAAAAGCTTTGAGGTTGTGTCTTACTGGCTCATTGGCTAAGTAACTGTTTTATTTATTAAATCTAGTCCTTTTCTCAATTTCCTTATTATAGCACAGTCTTTATTATTGTTAATCTCTTTGTGTGACTGTTTTGAGAGTTTCTGAACCCTATTTTTCCCCTTAGGATTGTACATATTGTAAGTTAGAGGGCACTAGTGCCAGTTTAAGTTAGAGGGCCTTTCCTCTCTGAGTGTGTGTCTTATATAAAAAAAAAAAGTTTATATAACTCTTTTCTCTCTCTCACTATCTTATTGTACCTTAGTAGTCAGTTATTTTTGTTACCTTCTCTAGCTAGGCTGTAGTTTCAGTCAGAATGTCTGAAGTAAAGGATAGAGAGCATAAGGACCATTGCCCTTCAGGGTTTAAAAAGTGTGATAGATGCACACAAAAAAATGTCTCTGACAGACAGTCACACCAGTTATGTGTACTGTTTAGGTGAAGCTCATTTGCAAGAGCCTTGTACCTTTTGCCATGCATTTAGTACCAGGGTCTTGAATGAGAGGAAACAAAAACTAATTGATAGGGGTTTTATGACCAGTTCCTTCCAGGAACAGCTGGAACTCAGTCAGGCAGCTTCTAAGTCTTCAAAATGGAAATCTTCGGCCCCAGCCTTGGAGCTGTCAAAAAAGACCAAATTGTTGGAGCCAAGGAGTTCTGGCTCCAATTCAGCTTCTTCCACATCAGTACCGTCGGTTTCCTTGGTGCCGAGGCAACCTTCGGTACCAAGACATTTACCTGATATTGATCTTGTGTCACCTACTTTGAGATCTCCTATTTTGGAGAGGAGGAGATCTCCTTCTGTCTCCACCAGATCCTCCAGGACACTCTTAGATGAGGACATTGAGCGGGTGGTGAAGAGGTTGCTTTCAGATCCAGCTCTGACAAAGAAATTGGCCTCTTCTGACCCAAAGGCTTCAGAGCCAATCCTTTTACATGCCACTGTTCCTCCTCTGACTGCTTCGCTCTCTGACCCCATCACTTCAGGTTCTTCAGTCTTGGATCCGTCAGTTCCAGGGATCCTCCCCGCTTCCTCAGAACCGATTACTCTATCCTCGGTGGCTCAGTCTGAAGCCGAGGGATCTGGGAGCCGACACTCTCGAGTTGACTCCAAGGGGGACAGTCACCCTGGGTTTTCTTCTGAACCAAATTTCCCTCTCTTTGCCTTGGCTCGACTCAGCTCAGCTCCCACATCTGCTTCGGAGCCATTCCCCCTTGCTCGGAGCCAACCATCCATCTCCTCAGAGCAGAGGTCTTCAGAGTGGGGGGAAAAGGCTTTTGAAGCTATAGAGAAGGCTTTATCTTCTGCAAAAGCCATACCTTTGGAACCTATGGCCCACCAGCAGCAAGTAGTGACCTCTTCCTCCCTGCCCACCCCCACAGCATAGGGCACCAGAGACCCAAGCAGCCCCCATTGGAGGTGCCCCCTCTTCTGAGACCTCCCCAGATTATACCACTGGAGAGCTCCCTCAGAAGAGACTGTGTAAGAGGAAGCATGTTGACTCACCTGAGTCTGTCACTTCTGACACTGATTTGGAGGAATCAGAAGGGTCCCCTAGATCCCCCTCTGAGGATGTCTCCCTTTCTGACATCCTAGAAATTGTTAGACAGAGGGGTGACTGGAAGACCTCTAACCCTACTGAGAATGAATCAGTGTATCTTGAGGCCTTTGGTTCCCGGCATTCCACCTCCTGGGTGACACTGCCTTATGACCAACTCTTAGGGGTCATATCGTGGAAAGCATGGACCTACCCAGACTCAGTGAAGCCCATCCCGAGGAGGCCAAATAAATTCATGACAGCACCTGAAGATAAGACTTTTCTTACCAAAGGAGTTCCTGTTGATGCCATGGTGGTAGCAGTGGCCACCAAGAAGGAGTTATGTGAAACATCTTCTAATATCCATCCTCCTAACAAGGAGTCTAGGATGATGGATAGGAATGTGAAGCATACCTTCTCTTCAGTGGCTTTTACACTAAGATCGCTGACCCATTTTACTCATCTTCAGAGGGATCTCCTGAAGGAGTTGGGAGATACCTTCCAGGGTTCAGTAACTCCGGGATCCATGAAAAGGTTTTTGCGCTGCTCTCCACCCTTACGTCGATAGCTAACTCCTCCATGAGGCTGATATCGTATGCAGCAGATGGAGCGAGTAGGACAGCCACAGCAGGAATATCCCTCAGGAGACATTCTTGGATGTGGCTTTGTAATTTCATGGAATCCTTTAAGTCTTCCTTCACTAATGTCCCCTTTGATGGTTCTTCTCTTTTTGGACCCCAGGTGAAAGAGACTTTGACCAGGTGTGAGCAGGAAGGGAAAACCTTATCTGCCATCGGAGTCCATTTCTCCCTGCCATCTAGACCCTATCCCAAGGGTAATACAGGAAGGAAAATGTGGTTCCATAAATGCCAAAAACATTTCCCTCGGGCAGAAGGTTAACCCTCCCCTAGAGGAAGAGGATATAATGGAAGACGCTGCCCTCATGGCAGAGGAGGTCTCCAACATCAGAGAAATAGAGAAACCTTCCCTGATCGTCCCTTCCATTGTCTCTGAGGGGTTGCCTGACTGTCTGTCTCTGGAGGCAGTTGGGGGTCATCTATCACTGTACCCAAGCACCTGGCTAAACATCTCTCAAGATCATTGGGTAAACACCGTAATATACAGATTTTATCTGATTCCCTTTGTTTCTGAACCTTCAACAAACCAGTCTCTACCAGATGTGTGACTAATTCAACTAGACCATGCAACATCAGAGGTCATCTCGTTGCTGCAAAAAAGAGTCATCCAACAAGTCCCCACAGAGCAAATAGGATCTGGAACTTACTCTCGATTCTTTCCCAAAAAAGACAGGGGATTGAAGATCAATTCTAGATCTCAGCAGACTCAACAAGTCCGTAAAGAAATCGAAGTTCCAAATGATCACTCTGCAGTTGATATTCCCTTTTATTGAGAAAGACAATTGGATGTGCTCAATAGATCTTCAGGATGCGTACTACCACATCAAAATGGACAGGCACTCCAGGAGACACTTATGCTTCCATCTGGGAGCCAGTCATTTTCAGTTCCAAACATTGCCCTTTGATCTCACTACAGCCCCCAGAGTGTTCACCAATTGCATGGCAGTGGTAACGGTTCACCTGAGACGTCAAGGATTCCAGATGTTACTGTACCTAGATGACTGGCTCCTCACTACTACCACCAAGCATCAACTCATCAGAACCAGGGACGAGACTCTATCCTTGTGTGCCAGTTTAGGCATCACAGTCAACTTAAAAAAAATCAGCCTTATCTCCTTCGCAGCACATTGTATTCTTATCCTCAGAAATAGACACATCCACCATGTCAGCAAGACTAACACCAGAAAGAGTAGAGTCTCTACGTAATCAAGTCAGATCCTTGCTAAACAGTCAAAAGGTTCAGGCCAGGGTAGTCCTTCAAGTCATAGGGACTATGGCTTCCTCCATCCTATTTGTTCCTCTGGCCCGTCTACACATGAGAATACTTCAGTGTCTGCTATTTGTCCAATGGTCAATGCAGGACCTTCCATTGTCTCATCAGATTTTCATAACAAACATCTGCAAGAAGGATCTGACATGGTGGTTGCACGCAGAACAACTTCTCCTAGGTCGTCCACTTGTTCTTCCCCAAGAGAAAGCAGTTTTGACCACGGATGCTTCCCAGATAGGGTGGGGGTTCATTATCTGGGAATGACAGTCCAAGGTACTTGGCAGAACCACTTGCACATCAATGTTCTGGAGATGAGCGGTGCTATATGCATTGCAAACACATCATAGCTCCCTTCCCACCGGGACAATTGCGATCCAGTCAGACAACGTATCTGTCATGTGGTACATAAGCAAAGGGGAAGCAAATCTTACCCACTTTGCCGAGATGTCTTAAGAGTTTGGAAATGGGCGATGGACACTCAACATTTTCTGGTAGCAATGCACATTCTGGGGAAATCCACTGTGATAGGAGACAAACTCACCCGAGCAATTCTGATGCCTCACGAGTGGTCTCTGAATGCAGAAGTTGCGAAAGAGATCTTTCACAGATGGGGCCAGCCTTGCTGTGACCTATTCACCACTCACCTGAACACCAAATGCAGCATCTACTTTGCCCTAATTCCCCATCCGGGGATGTCACCCAGGGATGATCTAGTCCACAATTGGCCCCCAGGACTTCTTTATGTCTTCCCACCTTTTCCTCTCATCCCAAAGGTAATATAGAAAGCAAAGCAGTTGAGGAGTACCCTGATCCTCATTGCTCCTTACTGGCCTCGACAAGTATGGTTTCCCTTCATGTGGCCGTACCTTTTGGAGGAACCGTGGATTCTGGAACCATCTCCAGACCTCCTGATTCATCAATCGGGGCAGTTCCATCCCACCATCCACATCCTCAAATTGACAGCATGGCTGCTCCAGTTCCATGAATAGCCAGGTGCACCCCCCTCTCCCCTTCTGTCAAACACATTTTGATCTCATCCCGTAAGTCTTCCACTCAGAAGTAATACTCCAGCAAATGGAAAAGGTTTTCTATTTGGGCTACAAACCAAGGCTTAGATCCCTATATAGCTCCTATAGAATCTGTTTTATCCTTCCTTGCATCAATTTTTCATGAAGGACTCATGGGACTTAAACTTAGTTCTCACATCATTAATGAGTGCACCCTTTGAGCCCTCTTATTCATCAGATCTGAAATTATTATCTTGGAAAACACTATTCTTAGTAGCCATAACATCTGCTAGGAAAGTCTCAGAACTGCAAGCCCTTACTATTCGACTTCCTTACATTATTTTCCACAAGGATAGAGGCTCACTCAGGACAAAACCCTTCCTTTCTTCCCAAGGTATGCTCAGAGCATAATCTGAACACTACAATTGAGCTACCAGTGTTTTTTCCAAACCACACTCAGGACAAAACCCTTCCTTTCTTCCCAAGGTATGCTCAGAGCATAATCTGAACACTACAATTGAGCTACCAGTGTTTTTTCCAAACCACTCTAATAAATCTGAGTACAGACTACACCAATTAGATGTTCACAGAATTCTCAGATTTTGCTTACACATGACTAAAGAATTCAGAAAATCCAATCAATTATTTCTTTCCTTTTCTGACAAGAATAAGGGCTTGTCTGTTTCCATGGTTACTCTTTCAAAATGGCTTTCAGATTGCATTTCCTTTGCTTATCAAACTGCTGGCAAACAATTACCTAACAAAGTAAAACGTCATTCTACTAGGGCATTATCTGCTTCATGTGCCTTTAGATCTAGGCTCCCAATTGATATTATTTGCGCAGCAGCTACTTGGGCAAGACCACATACCTTTGTCACTCATTTCAAATTGGATTTAGCCTCCCGGGACAGGTCATCCTTTGGGTCCACTGTGCTGAAGAGTCTCTTCACTTGAGCCACCCGGGATAAAGGTGCTAGGGACGCAGTCCCATCCAGCAAGAATTACGGCGAGATAGGACTACATAACATAAAGAAGTTATGTACTTACCATAACGTTCCATGTTTGTAGTCCATCTCACCTACATTCTTGAATCCCTCCCTCCTACCCCCTTCCTGTTTCTGGAGGATCTGGTGGACTATACTGGTGCTGTCTGACCTGGTTATAGTTGTTGTTCATCTGGCTGGATAATATTACATATTTATTTGTCTGTATGTATACAGTTTTCTGATAATTCATACCTGTTAGGTACTTATTGCTTTCTTGCAAGCAAGATCTGGGGAATTGCCATGAGGCACCATGGGATAGGGGTTAGCCTCGAGCCAGTAAAAGCTCTCGAGCTTTAGTATCGGCCGAGTCAGAGCCGAATATCGGCTCCGGATCCATCCAGCAAGAATGTAAGTGAGATGGACTACAAACATGGAACGTTATGGTAAGTACATAACTTCTTTTTCTCCCTTCCATCAAGCAAGAACTTGTTTGGTAGGCTATCTAGGTCAATAACTGTCCCCCTCTGCATTCCACCAGAGCTCAAGCCAGAGTCTGTGCAAGCATTGGGGCACATATGTGTAAAGGTACAAGGAAAGTCTCCCAAGAATGTTTAGGATACGTCCATGAATGTGAAGGAGATGATGGCTCCATTTATGCTGTTCAGACATCCAGGTCAGTGGTCAACCAAGGAGTCATTCAGATGGTAACAGACAATGCAGATATGATGTGGTACACCATTAAATAAGGTGGTGCTACAACTACCCTCTATAAGCTAGGCATGCAGCTTTAGGACCTGATAATCAGTCTGGTAATATAGCAAGAAGTAGTCTGTACCCCCATTAGCCAAATGATGGAAGCAAACTGACTGCAAATGTCTTTGTGAGTTTTCCTTGAGTACAATACAGGAAATAGTAAGAAAAGTACTAAAACAATAACAAAAATAATACCACTGGGATTGGAAAATAATAAGAGGGTTTTGTCTACAGTAATAAAACTCATGAGGATAGAACTCAGTACTTAAATAGCTTATGCAAGTCAAACATGGTGACTGTTTTTCTCTAATTAATATCAAGCATAAAATAAATAATTAAATAGCCATTAGGTAACAATAACTTCTGCTGCCATTTAGTGGCTTTAACTATAACAGAATTTGTACAAAAAGCAGTAAAAATCCAGGAAACTAAACGAACAAAAAGAAAGTTGTAATAAAAAGCAGAGGAATACAGCTTATCTGTAACATTTCAAGGATTTCAATGAAAACAGAAAAAAATGACTTAAGTGCTCATTTAGACCAGGACATTTAGCTAGCAACCTGGATTCCCCACAAGAATTCATTCTTTCTCAATTGACTATTAAATCACCTCCTCTGATGTACAATAACACTTGATCTAAGATGTCAAATACAATTTTTATTTTTAATGATGGCATTATGTGCTGTATTTGTATAAACCACTCTTATTTATTTTTTATCCGCAGTGGTGCAGCGATAGCATTGTTGCCTCACAGCAAGATGTTCTCCTGTTCGATTCTCGGCTGGAGTGCGGGGAGTGCCTTCTGTGTGGAGTCTGCATGTCCTCCCCGTGGTTTGGTGGGCATTTGAAAGATATGCGTAAATGGGCATGCCTTCACTGAAGGTTGAACGTCGAGTTGGCACCTCGGCGTTCGTGAAAATCTACTGCCAATCATTAGCGGACCGGAGTTCCACTGTGGCGACCCCTAACCGGGAAAAGCCAAAAGACAACAACAACAACTCTTATTTATTTTTTATTGCATATATGTGTTCATGTATTTTTGCTAAAAGCTTTCTGTTGATCTTCCCAAAATAAAAACCTTCACAAGATGAACATTTAGCAATTTATACAGCAGTATTTGGCAGCATAAAGAAGAGCCTAGATAAATCAGATACATAATAAATGCTAATAATACAAATTTCTTTTGATACCACCAGTATGTACTTCTACAGATATAAAAATGATTTCATATATTTATAAGTTTATACTAGGCTAATGACCACCAGTGTCTTTATAAGCCTAGCAACGCAACCCAATCCAACCCAGGTTTGTCCTCAATTAATCATCTATTCGGTGGGATATGTTAGTAAGGAGGTAGCAAAGGGTTATGTTGGGGGTGGTGTATATTAGTTGAGGATTATTTTACTTACTATCGACCTCTGTCCATCAGAGACATGGGGGACAGACCAGGAGTATATTTTTGATTTCCCGTTGAATGCTCAATGTTTTATTTGAATGGGGTCAGAGATGAAGTCTGCTTCAAATGGATGGGAAGCCTTTACCATAACGAGGGGATCCTTTGAGACAGATATCAGTCTCTCCAGCATGTTCTATTTATGTCACAAGCAAAAGTTTAACTTCTTAGATCTATTGTTTCTGGTGTTGTTTGTTTTGCAAACATGCAAAAGCTCCATCAGAGATGGATCTGAGTTTGCCTTATATGCCAGGCATAGATTGCCTTTCAGAAACCTATGGGAGCCTGAGTACAGTGATGGGGTCTTAAGGCAATCTGTGTAAGACATGGTATTCATACCCTGGATTCTCCTGGTCAGGAAACTTTTTGGACATTCCAACTGTTGCAAGATTGTGGTTAGGTACATGCCAAAAGGGACATTGTACTCAATGATGGGTCTGATAAGGGCTGAGTAGAGTGGCACTATAACCTCCTTGAAACTTTGTGCCATATTCTTGTTATAAGCATGGCAACATAGAATGATTTCCTTAATATCTTGGCTATGTGTTTGTCAAAGACAAGATTACTGTCTACATATGTTCCCAGATCCCTAACAACTGGGTCAGTTCTTCGGGATGTTTTGTTAATGCAGTAATTAACATGGGTGGACAATTTCCAAAAGGGCACTATAATGCATTTCTCAGCACTGAGTTTTAACTTGTAGCTTTGGCACCAGCCGTTTCTCTGTGTTAGACCCTCTTGCAAGATGTTAGTGTCATGGGGGAATGATAGCTCACAATTTACAGTTATCTATGAACTTGGAGAGCCAGAGGCCTTTGACATTAGCCTTGCCTTCTGAGAAGTAGATACCAAACAGGAGCAGGCCCAGCACAGAGCCATGAGGTACTACTCTGGTCAACAGCCTCTTGGTGGAGATGGTCTCTCCAATCCTGATTTCTTGGGTCCTATCTGTGAGCCAGTCAGCAATTCAGTGAGTTAAGTAGGGATTTATGCCTAGTTCAGATAGTTTGTCAACAATATATGAGTGGGGTATTGTATTGAATGCCTTGGCCAGGTCAAGGTAGGTGGTATGGACCATTTTCCCTCACATACATTGCCTTGGTGATCCCCTTAAAGAAGTCTACCACGCTAAGTAGGCAAGACCTACTCTTAACAAAGCCAACCTGGGATGGGTCCAGTGTCTGTAGGTTGCCACTGTCTTTGTTGATCATAGCTTTGCATATTAGACTTATCAGTCCGATGGGTCTGTATTTCCTGGGGTCATTTGATGTTCCAACTTTGTGAAGTAGGATGATGGTTGTGGTCCTCCATTCACTTGGTACATGACCTGTTTTGAGAGTGTAGTTGAAGACTTCTTCAAGTGGTCCTGATAGGTCATATTTTAGACCATTTAATAAATCCACTATGACTGACATTTTTACTGATTAAAACATCTGAATAGTTATGATCAGGGGAACTTTAAGGAGTAAATTTTAAAAATTCTGAGGTTGAATTTAAATAATTCATAAAATCATAAAATGTCAGTCATAGTGGATTTACTTCCAACATATATAGAAATCCTGCATTCTCAAATTCATACTTGCACTATAACAGTTGTCATCCTTTTTATCAAAGAAAGGATTGGTCAAAGGACAATTTGTGAAACTGGCCAGAATGGTCTCCATGATTCTGAATTTGAGATTCAGGCTGACATCTTGACTAACATGTTTTTGGAGAGAGGTTATCCGAACACTCTAGTTAGTGAACTGAGGGGTGAGGTATAAAGACATAGACACAGCAGATACAGTGTCTTACTAGGAAGAGATTTTTCAAATGTTAGCGAACCAATTGTGTCAATTAATAGTTGGGGTAATAAATCCTTTAATTCAGCCTTTGTATTGAAATACTTTAATGACTATTAGAAATTAAAGACATTTTTTCATAAGAACTGGGAAATTTTTAGATGTTATAAACATTTTTGGAAGTACTTCGCAAGTTGTATTCAAGAGGAGCTTTAACCTCAAAAATAGTTTGGAAAATAAAAAGAAGGGTTCTGTTGAAGGTTACTGGGCTGATATTCCTTCCTACAGGATGAACTTGTGGACACTGTAATCAATGTCACCACATTTATGTAGAGAATATTCTTAAAGATTTGTGATCAGAGTATTTTCCCAGCAAAAAATAGTACTTGCGGTACTAACGGGGTAGTTTATATTGGACTGTGTGAGGAATGTGATGCCTTTTATGTGGGTGAAATGGAAAGGGTGTTGAACAAAAGAATATATGAACATTATTATGATATTCAAAAACATAATGAAAATAATGCCTTTTACAAGCACACAAAAAGATTTCCTAACCACAACACCTTTAAATTTCCTGTCTTAGAATAGGTCCGTATTAACCCGCATGATGGTCCATAGGAAATCATGGTTGAATATACGGAACTACAATGGCAGTTGAGACTTAATGCTGATAAGCCTCCAGGCATTAATTACTCTATTTCTGTTAATAGTGTCTTGAAATTGAGGGCAGCCAAGCTTTAGTATGTGAAATCAAATTTTGGGGGTGAATAAGGCACTCAGCACACATTCACTTATATCCCGATAGAAAATCTTTATGGTAAAACACTGGATATGAATATTCAACAAAGGTTGCTGTGTAATGTTTTTTCTATATACTGATTTTTTAAAATGTTCTTTTCACTCATGTTTTAGATTTATATTCATATATTTATACACACACATACACACACACACACACACACACACACACACACACACACACACACACACAATTGTTTTCATATATTTTTACACTTTGTACAAGTGCCTGTACTAATATTTTACAGATTTCAGCACTTAAAAAAAAAACTAGTGTGTCATATGCCTAATTTGATTTTTTTAGTGTAATTTATTTAGATTTTTTAGTTTCACATGAAGTTATTTGATTACTTAATTTCTCATGATTATGTATTAATCAGGTATAGGGAGGTATGATGTATTTTGTCATGTGACACTAGGATTTATATATATATATATATATATATATATATATATATATATACATGTGTGTGTGTGTGTGTGTTTCAAGTATTTCTTGGGGTTATTCTGATGAAGTCCTTATTTTTTAGGATGAAAGTGCTTAATCACTTTGGTGTTATTAAACATTTGTTGGTATTATGACAGCATCTACTCTTTTTCATCTTCAGTGAAATGGGGTGCTGTGGGGAGCAGATTTCTTGTCCGTGACTAGGTAAACAACTTCTGCCACATCAAGGATGATCCTGGAATTTTAGTTTAAAAGAAGAGCAAAAGTAACTCAAGTGCAAATTAACACCAAGCAACTAGTTCCCTGGCTAATTCATCCTTCTGCAAGACAATTAGGAAGAAAATCAGAACAGAGCAATAATGATTTTTTTTTTCTTAAAAAAATGAAATAAATGCTTTCTAAATGCAACCACACAGTAGCAATCACTGAATAAAACATGTACAAGTTCAAAAAATCAAGAAAATATGCATATCTTAGGCTGAATGAATCTAGATGCAGTTGAAACACTTGTAAATCATTGCTGAGCTATGTGAAAGTGAGTGGTATAGTAGTGATTATTGAAGAACCTGAAAACTGAAAAAAAATTGTTTAAAACTACAGAATGCAAATGTTTCCAGGATAATATATCTCCATAACTTCCCTAGGTCCTCTGTTTCAAACCTCAGTTTATCAGTAGTGATCACAAAGATGTAAAATTTAATTCTGTCATCAATTGTAGCTTATTTTTTCCCTTTGTTCCTCTAGTCTGCTAGTGTAGAACCTCAATATTTAGACTGAAAACTTCTATATATATATATAGTAGGCATTATTTCAGGCTTAAAATGTCTGAAATTGGCTTTGTTGTCATTCTGTCATGAATACTCATGATAATGTTGAATACTTTATATGTTAAGCTACAACTCAAGTTATGTTTTATTTATTGTGCATGCCATATTTCAAACCTTGTTTGCAATTATTTACTGCTTTGAAACTGTATTGCAAGTATTTTATGTTGTCTGTTGTGATGTGCGACTTGCATTGAGGTATTGGGTTATCACTTTTCATGATTTTATGGACTGAGGCTGAAAATGGTCAGTGTGGATCAGTGTTCTATCCTGATTAATAAATACCAACACACAAAGCAAAAAAACAAAACCATCCAACACACTGTCCTGTTGCATTTAGCTTTAAATCTAAGGAATTAGTTGTGTGATAAATGCTGACAAGCACAGCATCTAGCCATAAGAACATGGAAGTAAGTTATAGTGCAAAGTTGGGTGATTAAGAAACTTTTATCTGCACAAGTTAGTGGGGAAATGAGGGCACTGAAGGAAACATAAGAAGACTCAGATGATCTGAAAAGCTTTGTTAGTTGTTTAGTTGTGATCAGGATCTGGAGACATTTAAAAATGGGGAAGACTGAGCAGCTTGAAGAGCAGAGTACAAATGAGGTGGGAGGTTGTGAGGACAGCGCATAGCCAACCAGCTTCTTGAAAGTGAGACTCTGATAACACCTCTTTCTAGCTCCAGGAGTAAAGCAACAGGTTTTGTTCTGTGCTGTCTGAATTTTTTTAGAATTTGTGTCCAGATCTAGAGTCCCAAGTTGACGGCATATTCTTAAGGGCCATACCTCTCTAATAATTAATGCAAGAAATCTGGACAAAGCCTGACAAAATGGAGGTATAAAGCCCCAAAAACAGGGACACGTTTTAAATATTGCTCTTATAAATGTAGAAAGTTGCTAGAATAGCATGATTTGTGTTAACATGCATTTTCTGAAGGATATGAAGTCTGAAACTCAAATGCATGCCATTATTTTGTGACTTTATTCCTTAAATCATCCCAATGATTTGTCAAAACACACAATTTTTATGAGAAACAGGCCAAATATATGAGAGAAAAATCTGGATATTTTGCGAAAATCTGTACAGTTGAGAGGATTGGGTTTGGGGGGGATAAAATTCCATTACTAACTGGGAGCCTTGCTTGCTCATCAGATTGCTTACTTGCTGGCAGGAGCTCAGCACAACTGAAACTTTACCCACTATTCTATGTATGTGAAAAAAAAGAATGAATACTGGGTCAGGCAAGATGTCACTTTTTTTAGATTCATCATTTTCAAGCACATGCTCTTTAGGTCCAGAAATGTTCCATTCCTCATTTCACACAGTCACTTTTATGTCCTAGTGACATTGTTTTGTTTTGCTCAGATTGCCTGTAAGGTCCATATGTGTAAGACCATGGGGAAGGTGAGTTAAAGTATTAAACTGGGAGCTACAGAATGAGGTAGCAGTTCTGAGTCCCAGATATCGTGCCATCTGCATACAGAATCATGTTTCTCTTCCTCAGGGAAAAGCTAAGGAAACTGATATAGGTCTGTGGACTGACTCCTGACATAAAGCAGTCTTTTTTAAAATTTTGACTAAAGGGAACAGTGGTTCTATGGGTCTGCAAATGTTTGGTTGAGTGGAAATATCACAGTTTGGGTTAGGTGTGATAAACATATTTTTTCAGAGGTCAAATCTATTACCACTAATGAAGGAGCTAATTATATATGTCAGAAGGACAGCAATGAATGTGTTTTAATTTAGGTGGATTTGCTGATTAAATTCCTTCAAGGATCCATCAGAGCTCATTCCTTTAGAGGTTTGTAGTCTCTGGAGGTCAGAGCCAGAGTTATTGCCTGGCATTCTATCTTTGGAAGACATAATGTTTAGGTTCAGTGTTTGAGCCTGACTGCTGGCCACTGTCTATTTTGAGTTTACATGTTCTCCTCATGTCCTGTGTGTGGTTTCTCTGTAGTGCACAGTAGCCCCTAGACAGGAGAACACATTGCAGGCTGTGTGCTGCAGTATAAAAGTTATCTGTAAGTGATTCAGTCACATTGACTTATGTCACCAAAAGGGACATGTATTTCCTGGTGCTAAGTTGGTTGAGAACTCAGCCTGCTCTGACCTATGCACCCTTAGTGGACAGTGTGTATTTGGCATAAAACCCAGCAGTCCCGGATCAGGAAACTACTAGTCACTGCCCAGACAAACTAAGGATGGCTACACTGAACATAGGTTCAATGACAGGATGTAGTTTGGATGTGGATGACATGATGGTAGGGAGGAATTGATATTTTACGTATTAAGAGGACAAGATGGAAGGGTTGTACAGTGAGGTCTATTAGCCTGGGACCAGAGTCACACTATTTGGAAACTCGAGGAAAAGACATACTAGAAATGATGTGGGGAATTTGGTGAGAGAGAGTCTTCT
The DNA here is from genome assembly GCF_019279795.1 of Protopterus annectens. Classification (NCBI taxonomy): domain Eukaryota; kingdom Metazoa; phylum Chordata; order Ceratodontiformes; family Protopteridae; genus Protopterus; species Protopterus annectens. The sequence goes on along the minus strand of NC_056747.1, from coordinate 579,361,860 downwards.
GAAGACAGTGAGAGATATAATCAGAATCCCTGATTGGCTCATGATGGTCAGAATCCTGTGTAAAGATAGAGTAGTCATCGTGATCTGAGCCTCTGCACCATGATAGTAGATGTATTGCAAAAAAGGCATTCAGGTAGCAGTTGCAAGACCTCCTTGATAAAGAGGATCAATCTGATTTGGTCTTGATAATGGGGGACCTGAATGCTCATACTGAAATGGACAGTCCAGGATTAGTGACTTGCCTAGGTCTACATCATTGGGCTAACAGGAATAATGAAGGGGAGGCCATTCTAGACTTCTGTCTGGCAAACAGCTTAATTGTGTCCTACTCATGGTTCACGAGAGACCGTCACAAGAGTACATACAAAAATGGTTAGCATACAACTCAGGTAGAGTTTCTCATAGCATGGAACAAGCATTGGAGTCAAATCAGAGATTGCAAAGTCATCACTAGTGAAATGGTAACCACAGCATAAACCACTGGTGGCCAGAATTAGCTGCAAGCAGTGGTCAGAGAAGGCTGAATGGTCAACAGACACTAGGTTGAAGCATGGAAGCTGAGTGGAGCAAAAGCACAGGGGTTCATGGAAATGCATATGGTTCTAACATCTAAGGAAAAAAAGGAAGGGGGGGGGGCTAAAGAGGAATGTCAGTGTTTCTAAACAGCATTCATGAAGATGATAAAAACAGATGTGTGGCTGAGACAGCTATTGAAATAAGGTACTTAAGGAAAGCTTGTGGTGGAATGCAAAAGTCCAAGAAATTGTCTAAAAAAAGAGCAGGAAGAAGTGAGATACAGAAAAGATGGATCAGATTAGGAATGAATACTGGTTTGTTAGGAAAGAAACTAAGAGAGCAGTTGCAGTGGTAAAGAAAAAGGCATCACAGAAACTCGAGTATCTTCTGGAATGTGATTCAGCAGGTGGAACAAAGAAGCTTTATCAGGTTGCAAGGCAATGACAGAAAGGTAAAGAAGGTAGTAGCAGACATCTTCATAAGAGATGTCCGCAATAATTAATTCATCAGTCTAGAGGACATCAAATATGGATCAAAGATGTAACAAACTATTACAAAAGCTGTATTGGCACTGTCATAGTCTATGATGAAAGATGAAGGGGTGCTCACCTTAGAAGAAGTACAAAATGCATTAAAGGTAATGAAGTCATGGAAAGTGGCAGACTGAAATGAAGCCATAGCAGATATGAGTAACGTGTCAGGTGCGCTGAGGAGAAATGGTTGCTGAGTATGCTCATCACAGTGTGGAGAGAGGCATATTCCGTGTGCCTGGAGAATAATCATTTTATTTCCAATAGACAAGATCAAGGAGAATATTCACAACTGCAGGCAGTACAGAGGTATGAACTCCTGTCATGCTGTATGATAATGCTGGAGAGGGTGACTGATAAATGAATACACAAAACAGTAGAAAGAAAGATGGAAGATGACCAGGATGGATTCAGATCAGGATGCATTACAACTGACCTAATGTTTGCAGTGAGGCAGATAATTGAAAAGAAGCTGGAGATGAGGAAAGAGTTAAAACTGGAGATTCCTAGACTTTGAGAAAAAAAAATGATATGGTCACAGTAAAGTTGATTTGTGAAGATCTGAAATGGTTCAAAGTCCTAAAAACACTCAAAGAATCAATGCATGCTATGTACAAGGCCATGATGCAAGCATGAACAATGTTTAAACTCACAGGTGGGGGTGGTGTGCATCAGGGTCCAGATCTGAGCCCACTACTCTTCATACTGATGATAGACTACATCAGCAAGCATGCTGGAGGGGTCAGAGTAACAAAACTGCTGCATGCAGATGATGTGGCATTACAAGCAGACCAATGAGGAACTTCAACAAATGAAAGAGTACTGTAATGCAAAATTGAAGACACATGGAATGAAACTGAGTACAGACATGACAAAGGGCATGGCATCAAATAAGAGAAATAAGATGAAAGATGAAAATTGAGATAGAAGGGTAAATAGTGCAACAGGTTAACAGCTTCATTTATCTGGGAGGCATGGTTTAGGTGAAAGGAAGTCTGAATGAGGAGACAAAAGCTACAGTTCGACATACTGCAGCCAGCTGGCACAAAGTTTCAGGGATTAAGCATAACAAAAGAATGGAGAGAAGTTCTAAAAATAAGGTATACAAAACAGAGAAGAGACCACTGCTTTTCTATGACACAGAAAACTGGGCGGTGAGGGCAGAGCAGATGACAAAGCTTGAAGTGATGGAAATGGTGGAAGGATGCATACTCAGACAAAGAAATAAGGACGTCAGAGAGCAAGTCAGAATATCCTCAACTGAAGAAAAAGTTAAGAAGAACAGATTATGGTGGTTTCATCACATGTACAGGAATGCAGAAAATGACTTGGTAAAGCAATTTTGAAAGAAATTAAAAGAAGGCATGACGAGACAAGGACATCCATCCAAGAGATGCGTGGCTTGCTTGTGTGAGAGAAGACCTGTGACAGCAGGACATGACTGCAAAGCTATGTAGGACAGTAACTGTAAATTTTAGAGGGGTATCGACACTGGACATAGCATCCCAAACCCACGTAAAATGAGGGGAAAAAGTGGGTTGATAAAATGATTCTGTCCAAGCAATGAAAGTTTGCAGTCAATATATAAATATAGGAGTTTATGTAGTACAGTTGTGTGAAGCATGTCTTCGATGAATCAGCTATGTGAGGACTCACCATAATGGTAGATATATCAATCCAGTTTTGTTTTTGCTATGTTACCTTCTTCTCGCTATCTCCTGATTAGTTGTTTATTGTCTAGTCCTATTGAAGTGCCGTGGTTTAGATGTAATGTTGTTAGTGTGGTATGCTTGAGAAAATAACCTTAGAGCCAGTTAAAGCTTGTGCAGTTTTAGGTTTAGTTTCTTGTTGCTGATTTAATTTGGTTCATCGTTGTCATTATATTTTTTTTTTAAGAAAAGTTGTATTAATTTAACATATTTACAATATATACACAGAAAGGAAGAAATTCAACATTGCATACTGTTATACAATGATAGGAATATACTGACTCATTAAGGTAATCTTATACAATTAACACATTAAGGGCCTTAGTATTTCAATAACAACATTTCAAGGTTATCCCAACCTCTAAAGGTCTTAGTATGATTTATAGATCTTATTCTGATCACTTCTTTTTCAGTTTTACATAGTATTGCTGTTAAATTTAAAAATTCTTTGAATGTAGGAACTAAGTTCATTTTCCAATTTTTTGCAGTAACTGTTCATTGCTGTCATTATGAAATATTTATGGTAAGGAGCATTTCTGTGGCTTGGTATGTTTACTGTCTTACTGCGTCAGCTATTGTCAACAGAAGCAGCTTCTGTTTTTACTCTTGGACTGGAGTTAGTGTCAGGGACTGACCTAATAAAGCACAATCATATGTCAGGCTAGGGGATGGTGGTCTGTATAGAATCTAGTCAGCCTTTTCCAGGATTTTTACTCTGGGAACTGTCTCGTTGGCAGATTAACACTGAGGATTAATGTTGTGATCTGTTTACAAGCTTCATCTTGTAGTCCAGGGTTTGATTCCCTTAATTTACGTTTGCCAACTGTATGAGTCTGTGTAAGTCACTTATCCAGACAATGCTCCCAGGTTACCCTGCAAAGAGTCTTGTAGCTTGAGGCTTTACCCAGTTAGTACATGAATACAATAAATAAACAATGCATTAAATAAATGTACATCCTTTGACTTAGGGTGTCCCTTCCACTCTGCCTAGCAGTGAATGGTGTGACACTGCAGTGAATCAATCAGGCGAGAGAATCTGCTTAGTTAAACCATACTGAGGACCAGCCTCCTTACAAGGGCTGTTGTCTAGCAGCCCATATAACAAAGGTGCATAGTGATGATGTAAGTGGATGTGTGTATATTTCCTATTTAGCAGATAGCTCAGACAATTCCAGTGTTGGACCTTGCATCTATTTTTCTTAGTATCACACTAAGTTTAATGTGTGCTTCCCCATTACAAACTGACCCAACATCTGAAAAAAACAAAAAAATCTCAGCCACTTCTCTACCTTTAGAGTGCAGATCAGGGAACATAGTGCATGGAAGAAGGGGTCTGTCTTGATTCATTTCTATGTTTGGGTCACCTATGTGTACAGAATGGCAATCCTTTGGATGCAATACATTTGGACATCAGAAACCCCTTTCACATTCATTTGGACATCAGAAACCCCTTTCACATTTTGTCTCACAGGAGGTTGGTAGAAAAGTTAAAAAGAATGGTGTATGGCCCAGAATGGTAGAGGAAATTTAAAATGGTCTCTTAAATAAGAATTGCAAGATGAGCTTTATAGAGGAGCTGTCAAGAGAAAAGTTGATAAGGAGTAGAGTGTCACAGGGTTCAGTGCTAGGACATGTCCTGTTACTATATGTGTGCCAGGTATGCCACTGACTTTGACAAGCAACATGAATTTAAGCTTGGTTATATAAAAAGAAAATGTTTTTATGGATACAGATGGAGAGGCTAGTCTACAAGGATACATGCAGTGGCAGGCATCATGTACAAATGTGTGGCAGCTGGGATTTAATATAAAAAGGGATGAATATGGCTATCTATTGTAACTCCTGAACTCATAATAGTGATTCCCAGAATTATCTAAAAATAAAGAAATAAATGGAAAATAAAAAAGGTAAGATTACATAAGAACAGTGAATGTTGAGAAGCACTGCTGTCCTTTAAAGTTCATATTCCCATCCCTGATATATACTACATCTGAGACTCACTGTGATACATCAGTCTTGGACTTAATATCTGTAGTACCTGTTTTTTCATATTCAGTCTTGCTCTTCTGAGACTCGCACTTACATGTCTCAGACATTAAAATAGTTATTACAGAATAATGCACTTTGGAGGGAACAGCCATTAGGAAACCTACAGTCTTGATGTCTTAAGCAAGGCAATGAAGGAAAAGGAGTTAAGCACAGTAATCACCTGTACGCTGAATCATGCTGAAAGATTTCAAGCCTGCACAAACTAAGCATTGCTGGTGATTCTCTGCTAGTTGAGGAAACATATATTTCCTTGTCTGTGAGTGATAAAGCTGCTTTCTGTTTTACCTGCTCTATTTTCTTTTCACTTTTAGGAAATCTGCTTGGCCTTGTGTTTTTGTTCTATGTGAGAGATAGAGACTTAAATTAGTCAGGCCGTACATTTCATGTTTTTTCATTAGTTAAAATGTTTGGGTGATACTTAAATACACAGTGAATTTCTGGGCCTTTGTGTTTATCTGAAAAGATTTTGTCTGCATGAACTAAAACACTGCTAGTGATTCCCTGCTAGTTTTTCCACCCATCATTATATTTGTTGATCTGCTTTTTACACCTGGTGATTTTAAGGTGCCCACCCCTACTGTAAATTGAACTTAAGATCCTCCCTTTCCACACTGCTGTTGATATCTTATCTTGAATTATTTATTTGCCTTTCCTTGTGCTTATATTGAAAAGGTGCATTTTGCCTGTCATTGTCTGTTTTACTGATTTACTCTGAATGCATTATTTAGCTAGCTGTTGGATAAAGTAGTGTATTTTTAGACTCTAGAAAGCGCTTGTTTCATATCAACAGACCAGTGGATTTTCCATCTAATACACTGGCAGTTAGCCTAGTCTATTTAGGTTGGAAACACTTGAGATTTCTGCATGTAGTTTTATTGGCTGGGGGGCTTATTAATCAGCTTAGCTTATTTTAAGTGCCTTTATAAATTCTCTACAATTGAGTGGCTCTTGGCTCATTTATACAAAGCAAAGACTTTTACTGAATAATCACACTTTTATGAGCAGTTTAAAGTACACTGCTGTATCTGTATCTTTAAGTTTGCTTGTGGTAGCATTTCACTTCAGACACTCCTTTACTGTGCTTTTACATTAGGAGGACTGGGATTATTCATCTAGTAGCAGTAGGTGTTTACCTGGTCTGTCTGAGCTGGGAGGCACACTAAAGGGCTCTAAGTATCATTTTGCACTTCTCTGTGATTGTACTTTAGCAGATTCAGAAGAAAAAAAAACTGTATTGCCTGCTGCTGCTTTAAGTGGTTAATTGCACTATATTACATTGTATCTGTTAGTTGTAGGGATGTAGGTAGTTAGTGTGATCTTGTTACACTTGGGCTCTAAACCAGCTGTTCTATTTTAAGAAGGTGTTTTTCTCACCCTCGTGGCAGAAGTGTGCTGATCTAACTTGTCTGAGTTGTGGATTGCTGGTGGAAGGTTTATTGTGTGCTTTCCTGATTGGCAGTTCGCTTAAAACTTGTTTCTCTTTGCACGTATTTAAGCCTTACATTTGTGTGGTGCTGCTCTTCATGCAGTGGTGGTTAGCAGGGCCCTTATATAGATGCAAAAGCCTAGAAGCTCAGTTTTTCTCTAAACAGCTGTCAGTGAAACCTTTCCAAGCATTTCTGCTGCTCTAGGAGCAACTCAGTTATGCACTGAGCAGTGTTGACTTATTGATTAATCTTAGCCTACACAAATGGGTCCCTTTTGTAGTCTCAGCCCTACCAGCACAGTCCTGTCAAATTAACCCATTCCTTTTCCTAATAAAACATAGTGTAAGATCCTGCTATCCTAGATGGGCAGTTTCCCATCATCTCCCTGTCCTCCCTGATAGACATGAGCATTCTGAGGCATTGTAGCAATTATCTCATGTATACTGACAACCACTTACTCCTGAAACAAACAAATACTTTATGTGAGAGATGTAGTTACTCCATGAAATTGGAGGCAAGACTCTTACATAAGGACAAATTGAATGCCAAACAGGTTTTCAGCACACAAACATTTCCCGCACTAAATAAGGATATGACACATGAACCCACATATGTGGAGTTACTCATTAGTAGCTTACCGAAAGATCAGAGGCCTCCCAATTGGAAACCACGTAGACCCAAAACAATGCAAAAAACAACTACAACACATAATAACACACACACACCAGTGTATCAACAAATAAGGCCATAAGGCATGACACCAGAAAACCTAATGTATTGGTCATAAGTAACTCCATTGTGAAACACATGGATATTTCCCTCACCAGGCTGGATAAGGAGTGTGCTATGATTAGCTGCCTGTCCGGTGCCAGGATCCATCAAGTCACTCAACCACAAGTACTGGTATGACTCCATCACAGTCCATATAGGGTTGAATGACTTGAGACATACCTCACTGGACTGTATGAAGACAGACATGACACAGACAGGTATAAGCCTAGCTTTAAGTAACATTCTGCCCTCTCCAAGGATGATGCTACAATACAACCAAAAATAATTGACTTTAACAATTGGCTTAGCTTCTGGTGTCGGTCCAAGGGGATCCATATTCTGTCAGCCTGGGAAGGCATTGTCCACAGGCCATGCTGCTTTGCCAGAGATGACCTACACCCATCTGCTCTAGGCTTTCAGATACTGGCAAAGGCATTAGCCACCCCTATTATGCCTTTTTTAAAGAGTCTTGCCGAAAAAGCAAGCTATCCTGGAGGACCCAGAGTATAAACAAGCTATACAACAAGAGAATGTAACTAATGTCCAAGAATAAGAGGGAACTGGCTGAGCAGAGGAAGAAATCCCTCTCTATCTTAAGCTGCAAAATCAGAGAACAAATGTTTAATGTCAAAATAACCAACCTCCCAACATAACTAAATCCTTTCTAGATAAACTCAGTATATTGCTGCTTAATGCTAGGAGTCTAAACAAGAAACTGCACTCCCTGGAAGCACTCACTACTTTGGAAGATGTTGACATATGTGCAGTCATTGAGTTATGGTTCAAAGGCACGTAAAGCAACCCGTCCATGTAAGGTAATGCCTTACATACGTTCAGACCACAAACTGAGTTGAACATATATCCATCTTCATTAAGGATAAGTACACCCTGAGACTGGAAAAACAGTGTGACTGTCTTTACCTAATCCATGTCCAATTAACTAAAGGCAAAGCCCCCTACCATATCATAGGTAGTTATAGGTCCTCCACAATTAAACAGGAAAAGCATACTGCTTACCTGGACTTAATGGAGTCACTTGCCATACAGCCCAACACCTTACTCATGGGTGATTTTAATTATCCTACCATCAGCTGAGAAACATACATGACCATAAACATACTGGCTCAGAGATTCTTGAACTTTATCAATGCAAATGTTGGTGAACAGCTAGTCAGCCCACCCACAAGAGACTCAAATGTTCTGGACATCATACTCACTAACATGGGAGAGCTTTGCACTGCTCCCCCTGTGTGATGTCCTCGCTGGTAAGATCAGACCATAAATCTGTCTCGTTCTATGCAATTATAAGATCAGATACCTCATCAAGTTCAAAAATGTTTAAGAATTTTTCTAAGACAAATTACCTCCTACTAAGTGATGTTATAAGAAGTTTCAAAGCCCAATTAAATGCAGATACCGTGGACTCCTATGCAAAGGTGTACACCAATGACCTGTATAACCAGTTATAAAGTTGTATAGAATCAGCTGTACCTGACTGGATTAAAACCGGGTCTTGCCGAAAAAGCAAGCTATCCTGGAGGACCCAGAGTATAAACAAGCTATACAACAAGAGAATGTAACTAATGTCCAAGAATAAGAGGGAACTGGCTGAGCAGAGGAAGAAATCCCTCTCTATCTTAAACAAAGAAATTAGAGCTCATGTCAAGTACTCCAAAGCAAAGATAACTTCCCTAACTAAGGATAATCACAAGGCGTTCTTTAACTATATCCAAAATCTGAAAGGCAGTACCCAACTATGCACTGAACTGAACAGATCATCTTAGCGCTGTCCAAGGCCAAAAACATGTTATATATGAGACCAGACAACATCCCAGGTTGCATTTCAGACAACTTAAAATATGACCTAGCAGACTCACTTGGATTCCTGTTCAACCACACCCTGAGAACTGCCTATATTCCGGTGAAATGGAGGACAGCAACAATAATACTTCTACACAAATGGGGACCCTCAACTGATCCTGGGAATTTTAGGCCTATAAGCTTGACTAGCCTCATCTATAAGGCCATGGAAAAAATCATTATGGACCTTATTAACAAGAACTTGCATAATCTCCAAACTCTGGACCCAACCCAGTTCGGAATTGTTAAAAGTAGATCATGCCTGTTAAACATGGTTGACTTCTTTAGTCACCAAGTCCTTAGATAAGGGAAAGACGGTGCATACCCCCTATCATGACCCCACCAAGGCATTTGACACAATTCCTCACTCAGGTGCTATAGAGAAACTCTCCTAATTGGGAATTAACCCCTACATTACCAGATGGGTAGCCAACTGGCTCATCGACAGGATGCATACTGTCAAAGTGGGTGCCCCTGTGAGGCTGTGCTGGGCCCCTTACTGCTTGGAATTTATTTCTCAGAAGTGCAGGCAAACTTGGACGGCCTGTGGCAGACCAAATTCGCTGATGATTGCAAATTGAAATTGCTATTGAGTCTCCCAGTGATGTTAATATACTACAGACAGGATTAACACAGACAAATGATTGGTGTCAAAGCCATGGATTAAAGCTAAATGCAAAAAATGCATTATTATTCCCTCTGAGAAAGCTAACATCCCTGCTATTTACATTATAGACAGCGCATGTCCAAAGTGTAAACCCAGTGGTATGTGATCTGGGTTCTCAGGTTGATAGCAATCTGAACTTTGACCATCATGTAACCACAGTAGTAAGGAAATCCTTCTAAGTGGCACATCTTATAAGTAAACGCATCACATCTAGATCTAAGAATGTTATAATTGTATTATAGCTCCAAATAGACCAGCAAGGCAGCACAGAGTTCAATATATTTATTGAATATTGATGAATGTAACAAACTAGTTTCGGCCAGCAGCCTTCTTCAGTGTAAAACAATATCATCAAGTTCATTTACATCATCCTTTAAATACATATCAGGAGCCAATCAAATAGATGAGCTCATGAATACTAATAAGTTTTGAAAAAATGCTTGCAAGACAGGTTTGAGGGCACTTAAAGTAAATCATATGGTTATACAATAATGGTGAGTGTATACACTCAACTGTGGTCCATCCATCACAGGAAAAATAGCCACCAGGTAAAATAAGGCCAAACAAATTCTAGATGTTCAAACATGTCAGTAAGACAATATTAGTACATGTTATTGGTTTTAATAATCCCATATGGGTGTACCACTATCACAAGCCATTCAGCAATTCTTAGTTAGAGGAGCCAAAAATCAAAAAATCCATGCTGTCTATTGGACATGCCATGTCATAATAGAGCATATGTTAAACAAATTAGGTAGTATATATATGTATAAAAATATATATATATATGTATATATAGAGGTTGATAGTAGGCGACATCAGTCATGAACATAGCAAACAGGGTAGATCAACAATAGTATTGACACCAGCCTGAACATAAGTGCTTTCACCTTGGTTCAACAGAAACATTGCAACTATTCTATATCCGTCCTGGACACAATAATTGACCACCCAATGAATACAAAATACCAAAAATATGATTAATGTGTTCCAACATCTCCTCTAACAATATATTGGTACTTGAATCTAAATAATGTTCCCATATTGTATAGAGCACCAATACTGACATCAACAGCCTAAACATAAAGGCATACACCTTTCTTTCAAAAGTAGTGATGGCTGTTATATCTCTAATACCTAGATAGAAATGGCACCACTTGCAAGCCAAAAAGGAAAAAGGTGAAACGAGAAAACTATACTATTGTATTTAGTTTCAACTTACATAATGCTAACAAGCATAATTGCTCAGTCACCTTACTAGTAAGTTAGGTACCTTTCCTTTGTGCTCCCACAATAGGGAAAAATTTTGTTCTAACTAAACATGGCCATCGCCCATATCGGACATAATATCAGATAGGAGTCCATATGACTTAGTATATTAACCCTGTTCAGTGTTAAGCCAGGATCTTTAAACATTCATAATATTAAGGACACATGAATAAGAAACAAATAAAATTCCCCACTTGGTGTCCTATTATTAAATGGACTAATACTGATTCAATATATTCATTACAAATGATCATTTAGTCCCGGGTGAAATAAAGCCCCCAATGTGATAATCCAATGTTTCTCTTTCCGATCCAACAACCCATGCCACCCTTGTTTATTTGTTCTGTCTCCAGAAATACGGTCGATGACCATAAAGGTGAATCTCGCTTGAGAATGTTTAAGTGTGTGTTGGTATAGGGCACTCGACTCCTTGTGGTTTTTGATATCACTGCGATGTTCGTTCATTCTTAATCTTAAAGCTCTGGAAGTTTGTCCAACATAGAATCCCCCACAGTAACAAGATGCCAGGTACACCACCCAGTCGCTACTACAGTTTCCAAAGATCTTAATATCAAAAACTTTGCTGGTATTACGGCTGGTAAATGCCTTGGATTTCAACATGTATTGACAGGACCCACAATGGCCACAGGGGAATGACCCAATGAGTTCATCACCATAAAGTGTCAGTTGTTTATGAATAGTTCCCCCACTCGCCATATGTTTAAAGTGTGAAAAATAGGAACCTAAGGTCTTACCACGTTTATATGAGAAAAGGCAACGGGGTCCCAAAAAACCTCGCAGTTTATCATTGGCCAATAAAATGTTCCAATGTTTATTAATGATGTTTCTAATCATATTAATATTTCTGCTGTAAGTGGTGATGAACCTGACACATGTATGGGAGGATTGATTTTTATTTTTATTTTTGTCCTGATATTGCAATAAGTCGTCCCTCACAAGACGATTAGCTCTATTCTGAGCAGATACGACATCAAATTCATCATATCCCCTGTTGATAAACCTCTGACTGAGATCCCCACTAGCCAATAAATATATTGAACTCTGTGCTGCCTTGCTGGTCTATTTGGAGCTGTCTACTTGGTTTGGACCGTGCATCCCCTCGTGCACAGGACTTGGTATAGACTGTTTGCTCACTCTGTGCTGGGGGACCGAGCAGTGGAGTCGTTTCTCAGCCTGTTTCTGGCTGAAGGATTTTTTGGTAACATTTTTTGTTTATCTGCCATTAGTTCACTTGTTCGTTATTCACAGTGAGCTGGCAGTATTGTGAAAAGTCAAGTTCATTTGTTGGGTACGAATTGGCTCATATGAGCTTGTGTCAAGCAGTAAACTACGCTGTCGGGTGGATGAGCGCCATTTTGGTTAAAGTTTTCCTTGGTGGTACATCCGTAATTGGAAACAAGCCTGTTGGACTTTTTTTCATCTGAATTGAGGAGCGTTGAGTGGCCGACTATCAGAGGAACTATTGACTTTGGACATTTTAAAATATTGAACTGTTGTGTTACAGTTTTCACGCAATCCAAATCTTTATGTGTGTATTATGTTGGGGGCAAATACGATATAGCGCTTGTGGATTAGAACATTGTATGTGAAGACCGCGACGTCCGTTCAGAAGAATTTTGGAATTTGGACCTGGCGTTTTGCACAACTTGAAGGGACAATTGTATTGTGGACTAATTTTGTGCTTAATATATGGTTAGGTTACGTTGCCTGTCATTTATTATCTATATATGATTGTGTATTGAGTGTGTAATAACAATATAGGGTTTGGCAGTAAATTTAGGTGCATTTAACATCTTGGGGATTATTACGACACAGTGATTTGGGATCGGAACACTCTGCATATAGATAGTGACGGTCATTGAGAAACCGTTTGGAGGCCGTGCTTTATATTTGGAATTCTGATATATATAACCATCAGGGACAAATGTATTAGGAATATTTTTGTGTATATCACAGTGTTTAGTGAAATTCTTGCCTGTTTATGAGTAACATTTGGCTGAACAATGTATAGCCAATTATATAGGGTTTAAAAGCAATATATATTTTTTCTGGTAGCGGGCTATAGGATTATTGTAATTTAGGGACGCATTCAACTATTATTTAAATTACAACTAATACTCTATGGTGCTTATGCATTTTGTCTATACTGTTATAGGAACTGCTTTACTTTGGTGAAATGAGGTCGTAGTTTAAATGGATACTGCATAGATGCAGGATATGAAACGGTGTGGAAACCCTGTGTTGTGATATGGGCTATATACAATTTTTGATAGATGAGCATATTTGGATGTACTGAACCTGTATTGGGGGATCATTTTATTTGCGACTGTGTCCGGTGCTGGAGGCCTATGTCTACGGGCAATGTGCTCAAAATATTTGTCATATTTGGGTACACCAGGTCGCTAATTATCAAACTGGTTTGTGATATATGTTGGGCCTATCAATATCTTATAACAGTTTAGTATCTTTTTGGCACAATCCTATACAGGAACTCTTTATTGGAAGATAATATTAAGTGGTGGCCTGCAGGACTATGATGTGGGAATAAGACACGGAGTAGGGGAACAATGACTTTAACATTCATTTAAACCATAAATGTGGGGATAACTTGTACTAAGATCTCTCCCTTAAGGATTCTGATATGATTAGTTACTAGATGGAATGTGTTGAATCATAGTGAGTTTGATATCATAACTGTTATTTTGGTTAAGGGAGGCACTATATACTAACTATTTCAACTTGGGACTACATTTGATAATACATCCTATTGGACTTTAAACAATATACCTAGGGGTTTTATGTTCATGTGGTATATACTATATGTTTAGGTACTAAAGCCTAAGGCACTGGAGATATATATATATAACAGTTTGTTTTACTGTATTGAATACATAACCCTCTTTTTTTTTTTTTTTTATACTGCTATTAGTATACAGTTCATGAATAGAACCCATAATAACTATCTTTGGAAGGAAGACATCAGAGTGGTCCCTTAATATTTGTCTACTAATAGGACAGGAATGGTTGTGATATACCATTATAGCCTAATCTTTAATAATTTGAAACTACATGTTTAGGTATAAAAGCCTAAGGCACTGGAGATATATATCTATAACAGTTTGTTTACTGTATTGAATACACAACCTTCCTTTTTTCTATACTGTTATCAGTACACAGTTTATGAACAGAACCTATATTGACTATTTTTTGAAGGAAGATATCAGAGTGGCCCTTCAATATTTGTCTATTAGTAGGATAGGAATGGTTGTGATATATCATTATAGTCTAATTTTTAATAATTTCAAACTATAACAATTGTGTTTGGGCATTCAAGATACAAATGGAAATACCAGATACACTATTGTAACATTTATACAGTAGTCATTGTTGTTAGTAATTACTAAGTGCCAGATTTTGTTTCCTTTCGAAAGGAACCTCTGCTGTTACTAGTAAACAGCTTGTGCATGAAAGTTACATATATCCTATAATGAGTACCTAATTGGATGAAGATGTTATTGTAGTCCTTGAATATTTGGTTACCAGCTGGATAGAATGGTTATGATATAGTATAACAGTTCCTATTTCAAATATTGGAAATTATAACACTTGTGTTGGGAATACAAGATACAGATGGAAATACCAGCTATACTATTGTAATAATTTATTCAATTGTTACAACTATTAATAATTACTAATTGCCAGCTCTCATCCCCTTTTTGAAATGAACCACTGCTCGGTCCCCTGAGCACTATTAAAAATTGAACTTTGACATTCTCAGTTTTGTGGTGTGTGTGTTCGCTGGCCATATATTTGGTACAGGTATTATTATATACCTTAATTGAGTATCCAGTAATTACTAGAATGATTTGGTTGTGATATTAGCAGCATAATATTTGAGAAAAATTATACCGGCTGATCATTTCAAAAGTTCTTTATAAGCTCTATATTGGCTTGCTGCTCTATTGTTTGTTGTATTTTTGACCATCTAGTTTATACATTTGACAAAACATTTTAGGGTCTTGAAAATATAGGACCACAATAAACACAATTTTTGGATTCATCGTCAGTTCAGCATTACTCACAGCAAGGGTTCATAGTATTTGATTTTTATGCTGGATTATGGTTATGACCTGTAGTTGGTAGGTTGGCTTATTGGGGTTGATTTTGATGACCTACTGGACCCTGACTTTAATACTGAATATCCAAACTAATCAACTCAGGTTGGTTTACCTTGTCTTATATATAAGTCACTAGTGCTATATCACACAGCCCCATTTTCTCATCCTATCATTGGATCTTTACCTATCTTAGGGAATATTTGATATTGACCTCTCTTTTCAACTTTTGTTGTGCTTTCTGCCACCCCTGTGTTTTTATCAGAGATTGGTGGATAATTTTCTATTCCATTTTGATGTTACTGGGTTTCACAACCATCATATTATATATTTGATTCCTAATTATATTTTTGGTGTTCCATCAGTTCACACCAGTAGTATACTTCAACATTGTTTACAACATGGATCTAAACACCATTCTTTCTGGATTATGTGCTGATCGGCAAGATATAGCAGTATTTGGCATTGATCGATTGCCAAGCAATGATCCAGGCAGTTTGGCTCAGACATCTGTGGTTGATTGTGATATGTTTTTTCACTCAATCACAAAAGCATTTAAGACGCTGAGATCAAACATTTGGCATCTTAAGTTATTCAAAGCATATTCGGCCCAGAATATGGCTCCCAGAGGTCTACGTATACGAACTCAACCTCTAGTTGGGAAGCCAGACGACAAACTTAACCATGATTGGCAGGAGGCACTTCAGACAGGATCCATGACATTTGTGAACATACTGTTACAATATTATGAAAGGACAGTAGATTCTAATATACTAGAAGTCAAAAATATATGTTCAGAGGCTCAAAAGTTTGAATCTTCCACTAAATATCAGGACAATATTAAAAAATTATCCTCAAAACTGATGGAGCACGAAAAAACCTTAAAGGAACGAAAAATTAAGAAATTTCACCGTGATTTTTCTGATTATCAACGGGGCAAACCATTTGACTTAAGCAGATCGGTCAGATTTGCGGATAACAATCAGGCTAAAACAGGGCCCAGTCGCACCAAAAAAAGACCACGATCAATTCTTAAAAATAAGGGGGATAGTTCATATAGTACATCTGGTGATGAATCCTCCCTTACGGATTTTGAGGGTCCAGGTGAGAGGGCTTCACCTAATAGGAAGAGAACTAACAAAACTTCCCCTTTAGAAGGGGTAAGGGACATCGGGGTGGCAGAAAGCACAGAAAGAGTGGTCACTCCGGTTTCCCTTCAAGGCCTTTTGGACAACTTCCTGAAATAGGAAATTCATCTGGAACCACCCAGAATGTGTTGAATTTATCTAAGACTATGTTAACGGATGAGCAGGTTGCACTGTTGAATAAGGGTTTGAACTTTATTCCTTCTTTCTTTAGTCAAGAATATCACATAGTACAGGATTTACATGATTTTTGTAGGATGTTAAATCTGAGGCTGTTTTTTGAGGATAACAGGTCAGAACCATCTGAGGACTTCCGTTTCGGTAAGTCTTCTTTTCAACCCCCTATGAGCAAACACGTATCTATTTTCATGGACTCCATTTTGAGGGATATTCATTTCCAAAACATGGGACACATTATGCTGGCTAGTAATCTATCGGATGATGACAGGATAGCTTTGAATACCTTGTGTGACAATAAGGAAATAGTTATTGTCCCTGCTGATAAGGGAGGTGCAGTTGTGGTTTGGAACACTGCGGATTATATTCATGAAGGGCTAACTCAATTGTCAGATGTCAAGTGCTATATGTACATGTCTATAGATCCCACACCAGTATTTAAAGATGAGATTGACGCCTTTTTGCAGTTGGCCTTTGAGGAAGGCATTATCAACAAGAAGTGTTTGGATTCACTCAAAGTGTCGGAACCATCCAAACAGATACTATATCTTTTACCCAAAATTCATAAGTCCTTGGAAAAACCACCGGGTAGACCCATAGTATCGGGAATAGGCTCTCTGACTGAACCCCTTTCAGCCTTCCTTACTAAATATCTTAAACCCTTGTTGGGACACATTAGATCTAGATTGCAGGATACCACACAGTTTCTACAGCTAATTAGGGAAACCCAATTGGAACCTGAGTGGTACTTATGTACCTTGGATGTAAAATCACTATATACAAGTATACCCCATTGGGCTGGTCTCCAATCCTTACAATATTGGTTGGAAAGGGTAAATCTTTATTCACCGGGATTTAACACCCTTTTGATTTGTATGTCCGAGCATGTGTTGAATAAGAATGTCCTGTACTTCCAGGGCCAATGCTATTGGCAGCTTCAAGGAACAGCTATGGGGCATCCTTTGCCCCTATATATGCTGACCTTTTCATGGCCTATGTTGAGGAATTTATGATCTATGATACATCACATAACATTTTTCAGGTGGAAATGGATATCTGGAGACGTTATCTGGACGACTGCTGGTTGGTGTGGCGGGCTGATGCAGGATACTTGCAGGAATTTGTTGAATATCTAAATGATAATGTCTGGGGAATTGAATTTTCTGTGACATCCGATAAAAATTCTATCAACTTTTTGGATGTCACAGTATACAGGAACCCAGACAATACTCTGTCTACGAGGGTTTTCCGCAAGTATCCGCAGTATAACACCTTGTTACATGCGTCAAGTTTACATCCCCGTCACACAATCAGGAGTATTCCAATATCCCAGTTTATACGTATCAAACGTCTCAGTTCCAACATGGAGGAATATCAATTGGCTAGTGGGGATCTCAGTCAGAGGTTTATCAACAGGGGATATGATGAATTTGATGTCGTATCTGCTCAGAATAGAGCTAATCGTCTTGTGAGGGACGACTTATTGCAATATCAGGACAAAAATAAAAATAAAAATCAATCCTCCCATACATGTGTCAGGTTCATCACCACTTACAGCAGAAATATTAATATGATTAGAAACATCATTAATAAACATTGGAACATTTTATTGGCCAATGATAAACTGCGAGGTTTTTTGGGACCCCGTTGCCTTTTCTCATATAAACGTGGTAAGACCTTAGGTTCCTATTTCTCACACTTTAAACATATGGCGAGTGGGGGAACTATTCATAAACAACTGACACTTCATGGTGATGAACTCATTGGGTCATTCCCTGTGGCCATTGTGGGTCCTGTCAATACATGTTGAAATCCAAGGCATTTACCAGCCGTAATACCAGCAAAGTTTTTGATATTAAGATCTTTGGAAACTGTAGTAGCGACTGGGTGGTGTACCTGGCATCTTGTTACTTTGGGGATTCTATGTTGGACAAACTTCCAGAGCTTTAAGATTAAGAATGAGCGAACATCGCAGTGATATCAAAAACCACAAGGAGTCGAGTGCCCTATACCAACACACACTTAAACATTCTCAAGCGAGATTCACCTTTATGGTCATCGACCGTATTTCTGGAGACAGAACAAATAAACAAGGGTGGCATGGGTTGTTGGATCGGAAAGAGAAACATTGGATTATCACCTTGAGGGCTTTATTTCACCCGGGACTAAATGATCATTTGTAATGAATATATTGAATCAGTATTAGTCCATTTAATAATAGGACACCAAGTGGGGAATTTTATTTGTTTCTTATTCATGTGTCCTTAATATTATGAATGTTTAAAGATCCTGGCTTAACACTGAACAGGGTTAATATACTAAGTCATATGGACTCCTATCTGATATTATGTCCGATATGGGCGATGGCCATGTTTAGTTAGAACAAAATTTTTCCCTATTGTGGGAGCACAAAGGAAAGGTACCTAACTTACTAGTAAGGTGACTGAGCAATTATGCTTGTTAGCATTATGTAAGTTGAAACTAAATACAATAGTATAGTTTTCTCGTTTCACCTTTTTCCTTTTTGGCTTGCAAGTGGTGCCATTTCTATCTAGGTATTAGAGATATAACAGCCATCACTACTTTTGAAAGAAAGGTGTATGCCTTTATGTTTAGGCTGTTGATGTCAGTATTGGTGCTCTATACAATATGGGAACATTATTTAGATTCAAGTACCAATATATTGTTAGAGGGAGATGTTGGAACACATTAATCATATTTTTGGTATTTTGTATTCATTGGGTGGTCAATTATTGTGTCCAGGACGGATATAGAATAGTTGCAATGTTTCTGTTGAACCAAGGTGAAAGCACTTATGTTCAGGCTGGTGTCAATACTATTGTTGATCTACCCTGTTTGCTATGTTCATGACTGATGTCGCCTACTATCAACCTCTATATATACATATATATATATATTTTTATACATATATATACTACCTAATTTGTTTAACATATGCTCTATTATGACATGGCATGTCCAATAGACAGCATGGATTTTTTGATTTTTGGCTCCTCTAACTAAGAATTGCTGAATGGCTTGTGATAGTGGTACACCCATATGGGATTATTAAAACCAATAACATGTACTAATATTGTCTTACTGACATGTTTGAACATCTAGAATTTGTTTGGCCTTATTTTACCTGGTGGCTATTTTTCCTGTGATGGATGGACCACAGTTGAGTGTATACACTCACCATTATTGTATAACCATATGATTTACTTTAAGTGCCCTCAAACCTGTCTTGCAAGCATTTTTTCAAAACTTATTAGTATTCATGAGCTCATCTATTTGATTGGCTCCTGATATGTATTTAAAGGATGATGTAAATGAACTTGATGATATTGTTTTACACTGAAGAAGGCTGCTGGCCGAAACTAGTTTGTTACATTCATCAATATTCAATAAATATATTGAACTCTGTGCTGCCTTGCTGGTCTATTTGGAGCTGTCTACTTGGTTTGGACCGTGCATCCCCTCGTGCACAGGACTTGGTATAGACCGAATAATTGTATTATACCCAGCCCTCATCAGACCAGTAGTTGAGTACAGTGTTCCCTTTTGTATGTACCTCATCAGATACCTGCAACAATTGGAGAGACTACAGAGGTTTCTCACCAAGAAATGACAGGGTACACAAAACAAGTCTTACACAGAAAGACTAAAAGCCCTGTCACTGTATTTTGTCTCCTGCAAATTGCTAAGGGGGTGACCTATGCCTGGCTAACAGGTCAGTCTCTGACGTGGCCCTGATGGAAATGCTGCACATTTGTAAATCAAACTGCAGAAGGGTCACTCACTTCAGGGATCTTAACCTAGCCTCTGACATGAGCAGATCATGCTGGGGAGAAAGATACATCTCTCAGTGACTGCCACTTCTCTGGAAAAGCTTCTAATTTGCATGGAACAGTGCCCCCTCCCTAACCCTCTTCAAATGCAACTTAGATCAATGGATGAGTGACTGCAAATTCACTCCTAGGGTGGTGCCCATGTCCCGCCTGGACAGAGGAAGTCAATATTAAGTACCATAGACCCTTACCTCTGCGAACTTCACTCTCCTAACCACTGACAATTGGGGCAGCTCAAGATAAATAAAGATAGGCTTTAGGGCCATTAGCCTAGTAACCTCCTATGAACTTATACAATATGGTGAAGTAGTAGTGAAGGCTGGTAAGAATTCTGGGGTGCATAGAACAAGAAATTAACTGTAGAAATACTGAAACCATTCTGTTTTGTATGGAATAGTGATAAGGCCACATCTGGAATGCCGTATACATTTCCAGAAGTCATAAAGACAAAGGGATATTAATCCAGTAGAAAGAATGGAATATTAGTATAAAATAGTGAATCACATACAGAGGCTGAAATGTGAACATAAATTTACAAGGCTAGGCATATATACATTGAAAAGTGAAAAGAAAAAGAAAATATCATTTGGACTCATATTGTGTGGGTCAGATGTGACAGGTTTGTTTTAAAGAGGACAGACAAGGAAGGAGAATGGGTCACGATTGGCAGCTATTAGGGAAATGTCAGCACCTATTTATTTATTTATTTGAATTTTGTTAACTAGAGTAGAGCACTGATCACAAGTCACCAACTTCAGTCTCAGCCTGGGAAAAAGTACAGAAATAAAATTAAAGTATAACAATGCAGAGAATATGTACAGCCAGGTTGGAATAATGTAGCAATAAGCTAAGTACAGTAAAGCAGCCAGTATGAGAAATTCTTTATATTATACATTTGATAGAAATTGAAATCAGCTTATACAGTATGGAGAAGTTATATACTCTATGTACAAGAGAGTCAAATGTTAAGCTGTGATATACAGTTAGAGGACTATAGAGAGTAAGAAAGTTATTACATAGTGACAGAATATGGTCAGCTTAGGTGATGTAACTTCACAGAGAGGGTAGTTGGGCCTGGAATGTCTTGTTTTTGGCTGTAGTAGAATCATGTAGACTGGTCAAGTAAAGGATGGAGTAAAGGCAGGGGTAGCAAAGGTAACAAGAGTTTTGTATGGTAGGACCAGCCATCATTTGTCAGTGTTTAATGCTGATTTGCAGTGACAATGGAGTAAACAATGCTGTAGAAGGTAGATGGAACTAATACTGTGGTATATAATAATCCCACCCCAGTGACCAGATTTTCTCAAACAGAAATATTTCAGTGTTCCAAATAGCAAACCAGAATCATCACTGGGAAGGAATTGCTTCTGCCCTGAACAAATTTTAACATGCTGCCTTTTTGAGATAATTTTGAGCTCACTTTAGCATGTTGGCTGCCAACTAAATAACAGTATATAAAAATACAGATAACTTGTTTCACTGACAAGAGTAGGTGCAATTTGGGGATAGTAAAGAGAGAGACCACATCCAAGAAACATAAGAGTGACGATCCATACAGACTTCCACATACGGGCTATGAATATCATCTCAACACTCTGACTAGCTGTGAAACAAGGGATGTTATCTATCTAGCAGTCTGTGGGGCCTGTCTGAATTTCTGTGTTGGGAAAATTAATCACTCCATTAGGGAGCATATTAGGGAACACCTCTATAGCATTAAGGTTAGGGATTTTAGAAGTGCTATAGCTAAGCACACTTTAGAATCTGGTGGTGAGCATGTCTTTAGTTTTAGAGTGCTACAGAAGATTAGTGCAAGAGTGGTGGTGATCTTAGAAATTACACAGAACAACATGAATTATCTTGGACATTAAACTTCAAAGAGATAGGTACCCTGGGATTAATGATAGGGTTTCCTTGAGACTGGTACTGAAGGTTGAGAGATCTACCTAAGAAGTTTAAATGATTTAGTATTTAATTGATATTCTTAGCTGTGATTGGTCGTCTTTAATTGATATATGATGGTTTTATTGATATAAATCTGTTTGTGATTCATTTTATGGTCTGATGAAGCACTCTTGTAGTGTGAAAGCGCTTGCCTCTATCAACTCAACAGAACTCAGATAGTGATGCAGCACAGTATGGGGGAGAGGCTGCCCCTATTGACAATGGTGGTTTTATCCAATGGAATGAGCTCTGGAAGCGTCACTGCTCCCAAAAGACGGTCGATTGGTCCCCTGGATGAAGAGATGGAGCAGGTTAAGCAACCAGGTGTAAGAAGGAAGGTCATGACAAGCAATCAATCCTCGCTTCCTTTTCCACTACCCATACGTCACTCAGGCAGAGAACAAACACTGCTCTCTGAGCAGAGGAAGGAAGAGACACAGACTGTCGGGGGACTGGGAACAGTCCATTCCGATGAAGAAGCTGCAAAATCAGAGAACAAATGTTTAGTTTGGAATATTTCTAGTAGGGAGTTGACTCCCTTGGAGGAATCATTATTGCAATGAGGACATTTGTTTATTCTGGCTCAAAAGTCAGATATTACCTAGATGGTGATAGATTTGAAAATGTATATACGAAACGTAATGTTGAAAACTATGTTTACTGGAAATAATAATAATATAGTAGATTTTAGGAAACCTAGTTTGTATCAACCACTGCTGCATCCTACCCTTGATGTATTTTGCAAGAAGTGTGAGGCTGACTTATATAATGCCACCTCTCTTGAGAATAGTAATATAGGTTTCCATAACGTTACTGAATCGGAGAAAGAAGCTTCAATAGCAATATGTAATGCTGTATAGCTGGTTATTAAACCAGCAGACAAGGGAGGGCAGTGGTTTTGATGGATTGACACTTTTATGTTTCTTCGATTTTAGACATGTTATGTGATGATTGTACTTATGAGCAAATACAGAGCACTTGTATGGAGGTTATGACGGATAGGATCCACTCTGTGGTGGTTGATTGTTTTCAAAGTGGCCTGTTAACAGTTGAGTTAATGAATTATTTTAAGGTCTTTTGTCCTTTGGTTCCAGTCTTTCAAGGGCTTCCCAAGGTACACAAAGATCCGGTTAGACCCTCTTTCAGACCTATAGTGTCTGGGAAGGGCTGGCTAACCAAACCCTTTCCCATCGATATTGAATAATTGAGGCCAGTTTTCCTGAAGGAAACAGAACACTTTTTGGGAGACTTGAATGAGTTTATGTGTAGGGAGGGTCAAGGTTTTAATGGTTTATTGGTGACATTGGACGTGGTCTCTCTCTTTACTGCTATCCCCAATTTGCAGGGGATAGAGGTAGTCAGGGATTATCTTTTAGAACATGGGAGTTATGATGTCTGCATGGTGGACTTGCTTAGTCTATTTTTAGAGACTGCCCTAGAGAATAATGTTTTTCTCTTTGAGGGAAACCTGTAGTTACAGCGGGTTAGTGTAGCTATGGGCACCCCATATGCCAATAGCTATGCCAATATGGTTCTTGCTCAATGAGAAAATAAGTATGCGTTAACTAATAATGACTTTGCAAGCCATCTGCATTTCTATCGTGTATTCGCGGATGACATTTTTTTTGTTATGGGAGGGCTCTGAGATAGAATTACAACG
Source organism: Protopterus annectens (assembly GCF_019279795.1). NCBI lineage: Eukaryota > Metazoa > Chordata > Ceratodontiformes > Protopteridae > Protopterus > Protopterus annectens. The sequence continues at coordinate 579,338,149 of NC_056747.1, read as the reverse complement.
TTTTATAGACTTTTTACATTCAACGATGACTTTTCTGAGGTTCACATCATTCCCATACTGCCATAGAATTTTTGGATGTTTGTATCTATAGGGAACCGGGGTTTGGTTTTGGGACTAGTCTGTATAGAAAATCTTGCAGGCGTAATGGTTTGTTACAACGTGATCGCATGCACCCGACCTCTGTTTATAGGAACATCCTCAGAGGGCCAGGCATGCGTATTTCAAGACTCAGTAGTTCTGAACAGGGCTTTCAGAGGAATTTAGCTCTTTTGAAGCAATATTTTTCTGGATTGCAGTTATAAGCCTCTAGAGGTGGATAGGATGTGTTCCGATATCGAGCGTTCAAGGAAGGGTAGAGTGCAACCCTGTTTTAAGAGAGGTGGGGAACAAGAGGTTGAAATGAGTAGCCAGTTTTGTGGTGTTGTTGATGAAAGGGCCCCCTTTTTCTTGAATTATACTAGTGATGTTTAGAAGATATGTGATACAATTAAAGAGAACTGGTCAATTTTATATACAGATGATCGGATTAGGGGTTTGGTGGGTGATAGACCCAAATTTGTTTTTAGGAACAATAAGTCTCTTAAGAGACAGTTGTGTTATAGGAATGTGAAACAAGGTACCCCTTTGCAGGGAGAGAGAAAAGGGAATGTTTCCATATAATAAATGTATGTATTATCCCTATATAGAAATCAAAAGTGGATTCAAACATCCACGTACGGGCTATGAATATCATCTTGACACTGGCTAGCTGTGAAGCAAGGGGATGTTATCTATCTAGCAGTCTGTGGGGCCTGTCTGAATGTCTATGTTGGGAAAACTAATTGCTCCCTTAGGGAGCGTGTTAGGGAACACCTCTATAGCACTAAGGTTCGGGATTTTAGAAGTGCTATAGCTAAGCACACACTGAAATTTGGTGCTGAGCATGTCTTTAGTTTTAGAGTGCTAGAGAAGATTAATACTAGTGAGAGTGGTGGTGATATTAGAAATTACACAGAACAACGTGAATTATCTTTAAACAAGTAGATAGGTACCCTGGGATTAATAATAGGGTTTCCTTGAGACTGGTACTGAAGGGGGGAGATCTACCTAAGAAGTTTTAATGATTTATTATTTAATTGATATTCTTAGCTGTGATTGGTCGTCCTTAATTGATATGTGATTGTTTTGTTGATATAAATCTGCTGTTTGTGATTCATTTCATGGTCTGAAGCATTCTTGTAGTGTGAAAGTGCTTATCATTAAAGATTTTATTTTGTATTGAGTTTTATTTTTTGCTGCCTTGGTATAGCTTTTGGCCGTGTTTCTGTACCTCTGCTTTATTAATTCAGTTTGTATTTTTTTCTGTGTGAGAGGTACAGTTAATTCCAAGAAAGTTCTTTTATTTTATATTTTTTAATCAAAACGGTGTCCAGGGATGCCTTGTACGCCAGGCAAAGATCACATCTCAGATGTCTGTATGATACTGAGTAAAGAAACATGCCTTTGAGGCGATCAGTGTAGGGCATTGTGTTTACTCCCTGCATTCTGTTTGTAACAAACCTTTGTGGATGTTCCAGTTGCTCCATGTGTCTGGTCAGGTACATACCAAAGTGGACATTTTACTCTGTGATGAGTCTGATGAGGGTGAAGTATTGAACTATGATGATCTCTCTGAACCTAGGTGCCAAGCTGTTACTTGTAAGTTGAGCAACATAGATGGATTTTCTTACTACCTTGGACACATGTTGTTCGAAGAATAGGTTACCATTTACATGAGTTCCCAGATCCCTGACTAGTGAATTAACTTTTTAGGGGTTTTTTGTTGATGACATAGTTACTTGGGGTAGGTGACTTCCCAAAGGGTACTACAATGCATTTCTTGGTATTGAGTTTTAAGCCTTGTTTTTGGCACCAAGCGTTTGTCTGTTAGATCTTGCTGAAGGGTGTTCTCATCTTGGGAGAATTCAGTGATTGCTGCCACTTTGCAATAGTCTGCAAACTTGGTTAGCCAGAGTCCTTTGACGTTGGCTTTGACCCCAGGATGTGTCTCTTTTGTTATATTGTCACACAAAAATTTGCATGTAAGTGCAGTTAGTGTTTATAGCTGTATTAGTATAATGATACATATGCAGAGGAAGACAGATCTACCCTATATAAGGTACTGACGTCTTCAACAATGTTTGCACTGTTCTGCTATATGGTGCATTTTCTCTTAGTATGGTAGCAGTCTGTGAATGCAGTTTCAAGAAATAGTGACTTTACAGGTAAACTTTTTAAGCTGCTATGCCTAAAAATGTTTCACTAGAGGGCAGTGAAGATACATTGATGTGTTCCCATGAACAGTTTCTTCATTTACTGTTGTCTGCCAATTCAATTATGTGAATGTTATTTATATCAGTATATAATCAAATATATTTTTCAACTGTCCCTGATTTTTGTCTCATAATCTTGCACTTTCTCTCTAAAAATTGCCATTTTTGAGAAATAAGGTCAGTTGCAAATGAGAAATAATGACAATTATTAGTTACAGTCATCAGTTACGCCAGAAAATGCTTGCTAATTTAATGTCTTCTATTAAATAGTTAAATAATTAGTTCCAGTATTTCAAAAGTATCCCTTATTTTGTTCCTTTGTCCCTGTTTCTAGATGGAAGAGGTTCAGAGCTGTGATATAACAACATATTTAACTTAGTTAAATGGTATTGTACTGTTTTGGTTAAAATTCAGTTATTTCTCAAACACTTTTTCTTTTCTGCTTCTTTTGTTTCAGCATTCATTAGCAAACTAGGTCCACTGGAAAAATGACTTCACTGATATTTTTCTGAAGGCTTTCATTCATTTGATTTATTTTACAATAATAATAAACAACTGAAGATTGGCTTATTTTTCACATGGGGTGGGTGGCATCGGTTCGGTTTTATAGCGTAAATGCACACTAGTCAGAGTTAAGTGATATCTTTGTTTATCGTACCTTATCATTGTCGCTGCAGTGTTACCACATCATCAGCATACATCTGTCCTGGCTACCTTACCACAAGTTTTAGAGCGCACTTCTGCAGAAGCAGTTAACTTCTTCTGCTTATGAGGCAAAATTCAGATTGTTTAGCTGGTCTCTGTTTTCCAGCATAAGTTTTCATTTAATTCTAATTCTTCCTGGACAGAAATCTTAAAAAAAATGCAGTACTTCTGACTGCACTTACCGACTTTGTTTATATTGTACTCACTGACGTATTCTTGTCTGTGCCCTTTCCCTCATATTACTGTGTGGGTCCTCACATTAATGCCAGCTGAGAAGACACAAAGAACAGACACAGTTATAGATACAGAACTGTTCAGTGATAGAACTCTTTCAGGATATAAGATTGTTTATTTTCAGACTGTGGCCCAGGTAAACTGAGTTTGTTTAGTGGCTCAGATGTCAGTTGGGGTTGGTGGTAGAGGATGGGAATGAGGGGACACTGTCAGCTCACCTATCTGGGGTGGAGGGAGGTGGCTCACCAGTTGGTGACACCACTCCTGTGGAGCACGAGTCCATGATCCTGTGCTGCCATCCATGATCCTGTGCTGCCATCCATGATCCTATGCTGCCATGGTGCATATCCATGTATCTGAGTGAGTGTGCAGAGACATGCTATTTGCAGCAGGCAGCTTGCAGCAGAGCTTGGAGAAGGGCTGCTGGGGAGGCGAGTGCTCCACTAAGGAAGGTAAGCTGATCCAGGGAATCAGCAAGCTCGCTTGCCCCTTACCACCTAGCTCCCACTTTAGGGGAAAAAGTGGGCTGATGGGGCTACCTAGCTAGAAAACAAAAATGGACTGCAAAGCTTTCACCCGGCCCTGTAATGCCTAATGTCACCCCAGAAATAGAATGGTCTGACTGGTGCAGGTAGAGGAGCCATTTAGCTTGTCTTTCTCAGTCTGCTAAATAGTTGTACTCTTCTTTATCAAACTTCTCTTGGCTGCTTGCATCTAAACTAACGTCACATTGACATCTGTACTGCCAGTGACCCTCGTCCCCCCCAGTAAGTGTCTTAATGAATTCCAAGATCTATAAGTGTCTGCCCATCGTTTTATCACAGCTTGCTCATACTGCTTTAGTTGTAGTTATTGATTATGCTGCTTTGCATGATCACCTGCTAATTATTTTTGTCCGTCTCTTTAATTTCACCTTGTTTTATATGTTTTATTTTAGTCCCTTTGTAAATGAACTTTTGACTTAAATGTATGGATCCAGTAACAGGGGCAGCATCAGGGTTAGGATTGATGCACATTAGTAAAGATGGTTGGTTACTAACCCCGACAATACACCTTATCTAACAAAAATCCATTTCCATAACACCACCATAAAATAAGATCATCATTCACATTTTGCTTACAACAGCACAAATGCGCAACACTAAATATATTCCAAGTAGAAAACCACACCTTCCTTACTAGCTTCAGTCCACCAGGAAAACTGCAGTTAAATGTAAAACACTTGTAGTCCAAAAAATGGCAGGTAGTTCCAGTGTAAAAAACTCTTCTTTATTCAACCACAGACATATAAGTGCTTTCACTGATAACTTCTGCTTCTTCAGATACAAATGCATGCTGTCTACTGTGTAACTTATATACCTTGAACCAACTAATTAAGTCACAATCATCTTAAAGAAACATCTTTCATTAAGTAAAAACATTCAGTCCTTCACTGTGTAAACATGATTCTAAAAAGTATAATCCATAACAAACGCATAAAAAACCCATGTATAAAGAATACATGTATAAAAAATGCACATATAAATAAATATACAAACATAAAGATGTGCTCAGATATAAACATATTCTGTTAAAAATCTCTAATACTTAATGTAAGTAAGCATGTCATAAAATGACGTAACATTTCATTTATTCAATGGTCTTGCTTTAAGTTTTGGTCTTATGGGTATCCTGTCGTTTAACTCGTGCCCAGAATCTGCTTTCAGTCTTATAATCCATTTTGCCTCAAGCTGTTCTGACCTGTTTCTAATGTCCCCCATTCTGATGTCATATATTTTACCTATAACTAAAAAAGTAAAATTGTGTGTGTTGTCATTCACCTTAATATGTTTAGATAATGCACTAACATCACTTTTTTTCTGTATCTGGTACATATGTTCTTTGATACGATCTCTAAGGGCTCTATCTGTGTTTCCCATATAGCAACAAAAACATACTGAACATTGGGCTAAATAAATATGTTCTGAAGCACATGTAGCTGAAATGTTAAATACATATTCCCTGCCTGTGTCAGGATGTAAAAACTTATTACTGTTACTTATATATTTACACATGGAACATCTCCTACATGGACAAGTCTGTCCATCTCTTTTCCTTATATGGATTCACTTTATAATCTTAAAATACTGAAATCTCAAATTTCAGTATCTCAAAACTATAAAGCCGAGCATTCACAATATCGAAACCCCAAAAGCTCGAAATTCAAAATTGCGACTTTTAAATACAGCCTCCACCACACAAACATACATGCACCTTCCTCCCCACACTACAACAAGCCAACAAACACACGCAAACACAACAACACAAATACATACAACTACCCTACATATAAGCAGGGGGGAAAGCCCCCCTGCACCCCCCTGTGAGGGGGTGCAACCCCCACACCCCTGCTACTTATATATACTAACTCCGAGGTCGCACTAAAAAGGCAAAGACACTAAACCCACCACTACATACCGAATATTCCCCTTGCACAAACCCACACCGCATATGTACAAATACCACCACTCTCAACACTTGCACACTACCCCTCTTATCTACCTACCCTAACCTACACCTAAAAGTTCCCAACATACTCACATACACTCAAATCCCTACCCAAAACCCTTAAAAAACAGCACTTACCTGAATTTCCACATATATCCACACAACGACAGACAAACCATATCCCACAGCACACCGCACCTTACAAACACAGCAAATCCCACATATCACGCCATCACAACCATGAATCTGAAACTTCGAATTTGATCAAGTGCAGTTTCGCTCAACTGCACTTTTGGCATTTTCGTTTCGAGATACTGAAATTCAAGATTTCAGTATTTCAAGATAGTAAAGTGCATATATATATATCCAAGATAAAAACAATAAAAAATGACACTGGCCACAAATCAATACAAAATAAAAATAAAAAACAGGTGTGACTGCTATGGACAAGGATATTTATTCACAAAACAAAAGTCAAGCGCTTTCATCTCAAACGGAGACTTCTTCAGAACAAAATGACATCACCAGAGAGTGACCATAATTTATACACTTAGTTCTAAATTAGTTAAATAGTTAATTCCTTAATTACATCAAAATTAAAGGTATAAAACCATAAAAGGAACTTGATACCATATGAAACAACCGGTCATTATATATGATAACATAATAAAATGATGTACATACATAGTGTGCTTGCCTATAAAAATACAGATATAAAAAGGAAATTTATTATATTAAAATACAGTTCATAGTCTGTTGGACCTGTCATTCAATAAAGATTTAATAGATATGGCATAATTTAAAACAGGGGGGGGAGGTGTTTGCAGCTAGCCTAAATTGCCATTGTAATTCTTTCTTATACAATAAATTTTTCCAATTCCCTCCCCTGGGGGCCATAGTAACCACCTCTAGAATGCCAAACTTGAATGATGAAAAATTGGTACATACAGTGGAATGCTTATATAATGCATTTGTTTTTTTTTAATTTTTAATGTCATTAGTATGTTCATATATTCTATTGCGTAGGGCACATTCTGTTTTGCCCACATAGTATGACATACATGTCACACAATATGCCAAATAAACCACATGTATCATACAATTGCCTCTTATAAACCTAACATAACTTCTCATAACATTGGGTAAATAAATATCCGCAGATCGACTAATATAACTACACTGACTACATCTTCCACTCATATTAGTTCCTAGACTAGAATGTGTATGATTCTGAATTTTGTTTTCCATGTAATATTTAAGATTTCTACCCACTTTGTTATCAAAGGGGGGTTGAATACCCACTATCTGACTAATTGTCTTATCTATCTTAAAAATATTTCAATTGTTAATTATTATATTTCTAATTTAGCATGATATGGCACTATATTGTATGATACAGGCTCTCTCAAATGTAGGAGGTTCTTGCTTAGTCACTAAATTTGTATGAACATTTGTCCCTAGTAATGGTTTGTACTTAGTACCCCATTCATTACACACTTTATTCAAAATACTTCTAACCAATGTCTTTGGATAATCCCTCTCCTCAAACATGCATTGCAGTCGCTGAAATTCTGTGTATACATCTTCATAAATAGAAGCCATTTGAGCTAGTCTAACAGCTTGTCCCTTTATCAAACTCTTTTTTTGTGTAAGGGGGTGATTGCTGTTAAAATGCAAATATGCATTGCAGAAGGTATCTTTTCTATATATATTTGATTTAAATCCATTTTCAGTATTGGAAATGGCAACATCTAAATGGTTTATGCAGGACAATTGATGGTTATATGTAAATTTCAAAAAGGAAGTGGTATTATTTAAATAGTTGATAAAATTAGGTATGATATCATGCTTTCCCTGCCATAAAATAAAAATATCATCCAGAAAACGGATGTATAATTTAATATTATCCTTGTATATACTCTGAAATATATAGTGAGTTTCCCATCCAAGCATAACTAAATTGGCATATGCAGGGGCACAGGCTGCGCCCATTGCTACACCTGTGAGTTGTTGGAAATATTGCCCTTCAAAATAAATGAAATTATTTTCAAGGGTTAAGGTCATAAGTTCTATTAATAGACATGCTTGGTCATGGGTATAATCAGAGAATTGTCTAAGGGCCATTTCAAAATATTCCAAACCTTCCTTCATTGGTATACATGTAAATAAATCCTTCACATCTGTAGTAAGAAAGGTGATATCATTGGACAATATATTAACAGTTAATTGGCTAAGGAATTCACAGGAATCTTTAATTAAATGTCTAGTATTATCTATAATGCATTTAACCTTTATATCAATATATATAGCTATTGCTTGTGTTTTTGAACCACCCGCTGCCACAATAGGGCGGAAAGGGGATTTTCTATATTTTTATGAATCTTGGGAATTCCAAAGATAATGGGTATAACTGGATGTTTGGTATATACAAAATCATGTATCTCTGATGTAATCCGTTGATCTAACAAATATTCTTCCAAATATGAATCTATATGCTGATAGGCAAGATTTATCTGATTTTTAGATATCTGGGCATAATTATGTTCATTAAAAAGCAGGGACTGCATTACACTGGAATAATCAGTACCTTTATATAAGATAACGCCACCACCTTTATCTGGAACCATAATACATATATGTGGATCCTTCCTAAGTTGATTCATAAGTGTCAATTCTTCTAAAGTCATATTAGAAGAAATCACTTGATGGCATGCCCATAATTGATATAGCTCATCAATCACAACTTTTTCAAAAGTATCCACTAGGGGATGCAGTACAGTATTGAACATACTAGGCTTCGTTCTCAATATGATGCATAGGCTGAGAAAAATGTATTTTTAAATTCAGTTTCCTAGTAAATAATACAATATATGAAAGAATATCAGCTAAATCAATGCGTTGTTTGGCACATATTTAGAACCTTTAGAAAATAGGGAGAAATGTATCAGGGTTATTTGACAATTAGTGCAATTGTATATTTTAAATCCCTGGTATTCATGAAGCATATTAGAATTCTGGATGGGAGATAAAGTGAAGCCAAAATCATTCAGTATCTCCCTGTCCCCTCCCCCGATAGGCTCCTTTGTTTGTGGATATGTTCTGTAACTGTTGGATATATGGTTGTTCTGTAATTGTCTCTTCGCTATTCTTTCGGAGCGTCTCGGGGGGGGGGATCCTCCTCAGTAAATATATTTTCTTCCTGCTCAGCCAGTTCACTAACCTCCCTTTCCTCTCCCTGATAGTGTTGATTATCAATGATATTGTTCCTATTATTCCCGTTAGGATATAGTCTATCCAAAAAATGCAGGGATATACCGTTTTACTTTTGTATTGCCTTAAATCTCTATTTAATTTTCTTCTCTTTTTCATAAATAAAATATTGCATTTTTTTTCAACCCTACTTATAATTGATATAAACTCTCATGTTGGAAAAACAATAAATCATTGGTAATATTCTGTTGCAATTCATCCACCTCCTTACATATCATTTCACACATAATCTCATTATGTACTAAAGTTTTCTTCATGAGTTCCAGACCCCACCCATCAAACATATTAATGAACTCATCCAAGATTCCATCATTATAATTAATCCCAAATGGGAACTTATATACCCGTAAACCTTGCGGTATAACTTTACTGGCCAAACACTGTTGTAAATAAGCAACTTCAATTTGCACAAGCTTGAATTTATACAAATGTTTTTCAAAAAAAATAACATGTCCTTAAGGGAAGAAAATTCACAAGTAGTACTGTTGTTATCTCCATTAAACTTATTAACATCATTACATTGTTGAAAATTAAAAGATGTATTCTTCAATACATTCTATGTAGTATTGGAGCCCTTCCATGTAGGAGGGACCAAATTTGAACCAGTATTGATGGTTCCTCGATCCACTGCAGCGTTAGTCCCACTAAGAGCAGCAATATTATAAGTACTTGAGCTATGATTATTGTTGGTATGAACAGTACCTTATTTATTGACAATGCTGCTTGTTGCAGAGTTGGTGAATGTGCTATTGGAACAACCAGAGCGTCCATTACTCACTTCTCCTTCACGCTGAACACAGTCCACATGGACGTCCACTTATATAGTGACATCACCTCACTTCTGACATTGTAGGTGGCCGTTGGAATGGGAAATATCATCTTGCAAAGGTAAAGTGGTATGTTCTTTAACTTGTAGAACTGTCCCCAAAGGAAAGATTTCTGGTGTAAGTCCAAAACCAGGTTGGGACATATTAGGAGATACCGGATAGAGGAGTTAGAAGCTCCAAAAGTTTAGTAACTTCCTCCTTCAAAGTAGCCACATTATCTTTCAGTTGTTGAAACAGTTAACTGTCCAGGAGGGGGAGTTGATAAGTTAATAGTATCCAAAGAGTCCATTGCTGTAAATAACACCACCAAAGATATCCAAGATAAAAACAATAAAAAATGCCACTGGCCACAAATGAATACAAAATAAAAATAAAAAACAGGTGCGACTGCTATGGACAAGGATATTTATTCACAAAACAAAAGTCAAGCGCTTTCATCTCACAACGGAGACTTCTTCAGAGCAAAATGACAACACCAGAGAGTGACCATAATTTATACACTTATTTCTAAATGATTTAAATAGTTAATTGCATTAAATGAAGCGCATTTTAAAATATTGAAGCTAGGGTTAAAGTTTATTCCCAGCAAGCGGGCTAATGTTGTTGATACTATCATAGATTTAAAAAAATTTACGAGGAAATTAAATTTAAAATATATTTTGAAAGATGTTAAAGTTAGTAACTGTATGTTCTCCAAACCATCGTGTTATAACCCTAATTTAATACATGCCATTCAAGTATTTGAAAGTATTTGTGAAACGGAAGTGAGGGAAATGGTCAGTAACAGAAGTAAGCATTGCTATCGCAATTTAGATTCAAAAATGAAAGCTGCTATGAAGGAGTTGGCAGATAATAATGATATTCGAATAATGAAGAGTGATAGTAGTATTAATGAATCAAGTAGATTGCATCAGGCATAATGAACAAGAGTATAAAAAAGTTTGTTCTATGGATGTAAATTGAAGTTTCAAGTATGTTTCTGATTTTTTGTACAATAACTTGATGTGTGGTAACTTAGATTGTTATGTATACCTTTTGTGAAGTTGAACATCCAAAAGTAGGGGTAATGTTTGGAATCCCCAAAATGCACAAAAGTATAATTAACCCCTCTTTTTGACCTATTATATCTGCTCCCAATTATGCAACTAGCAGTATGTCTATGATGGTGGATGCAGTGTTAAATCCACTTGTTAATAAGATGAGCTCCTTCCTGAGAGATTCTTGGGACTTTTTGAATAGCATTCGAGAGGTGAATGAAACACAGTTGTTTGATCCCAACCAGCACATCAGTTTTACCATGGATGTAGTTTCCTTGTATACTTCCATACCCCATGACAAAGGTATTGATTTTGTCAGGGATTATTTACACGAATTTAGTGATATGGAGAATTCTGCTGTGAATTTTTATTGTGATGCCCTTGAAGTAATACTTGAAAATAAGTTTTTTTATTTTCAACAGGGGTTATTACAGACAAGTAAAGGGGTGGCTATGGATTCTCTAGCAGCCCCTTCCTTTGCTAACGTTATGATGGGGTGGTGGGAAGTCACCATTTTGGAACCTTTAAAAGATGAATTTCATATTATATATTGTAAGAGATTCATAGACAATTTGTTTTTTATAACAAGTGGGGGATATAATGAATTTCAGTCATTTTGCAACAAGTTAAATGAAGCTTCTGACTTCCTGAAGTTTGTGTTAGGGAGTGTAGGAAATTCCATTGATTTTTTTGGATTTCCAATTGTCATGGAATACAGTCAACAGAAATTTTTGTAGCAGGATTTCTTGTAAAAGGACATTTAAAAATAATTATGTACATGCCACTAGCCAACATCCTTTGTTTATGCAAAAAAAAATACCCAAAGGCCAATTTGTTAGGGCCAGTAGGATGACCAGTGATAACCAGCAGTTAGCAGATGAATTTGAATTCATTATACACTTATTCTTAGATAGAGGTTATTAAGAAGTGTTTTTGAGAGAACTGGCTAAAAATATTTGGGACCAAAGGGACTCTAAATATCCCCCTATTTTGACTAAAGGATTCATTCCTAGTACGAAGAAAGTGTGTAGTAAAGAAGATTTTCTATGCTTCAGTACGAGCATCAATTTAGACAACAAGAGTGTATGTAACATAATAGAACGTAATTGGAAGATTATAGAAGGAAATTTAGATTTGTCCAGGGTTATTAGAGGTAAACCCAAATTTGTGTACAGGAATGATCATAACTTTAAGGCACTGTTTGAAAAAGGAAGTGACAATAATACTGTAGTTCCCAGTTTTTCTGTTAGTCAAAAACCAAGGGGGTATGTACAAGTGTTTTGATTGTAGTATGTGTAGATGTATCTCAGAGAGTCCCTATATACAGTTACTTCATCTGCCCTATACCATAGGAGTTCCGGGTAACTTTTGTTGCAAAACTAGGGGGGTGGTTTGCATCGCAGTATGCAATGTATGCCAAGCATATTATGTTGCCATGACTACCAGGTGTTTGAACACCAGGATGAGAGAACATGTATATAATATGAAAAAGAAAGATAAGAACCAGCCATTATATAGGCATGGGCGTGAATGTCCTGGTTTTCGAAAATTCCTGTTTTCCATTTTGGAGCAATGTACACATGATATTCGAGGTGGCAACTTTAAAAACTATCTAGAGCAAAGAGAAGTGAGATGGCAAATCAAGCTGCAAGCACATCAAAAACTGGTCTTGAATGATGCCATTAATATTAAATGTTTTTTAAAAGAACGTAAAATGCAGGTCAAGAAATGTGAATGATTTTATTGTGTTAGATTTCTAACCGAACAAAACTTTGTATTCTTTTTAGTGGTAGTAAAAAAATTTTTAATTTCTTATTGATTTACATTGGATAATTAATTGATAGTAATTAACGCAGGAGTATATATTGTGATTTTATTTTGCATTATGTGGTTCTGAAGAAGTCATTTGACGAAAGCGTTGATTAAAGTGGAGTTACGCTATCCTTCTGGTGCAGTTTTTGTCTCAGCTTTGGACTTGGTGTTTTCTTTTTATGCACAGTTATAGGTCATCTGTCCCTCTTTCTCTCTATCTATATATACACATACATGGGTCTACTGTATACGTTTGAAAATACACTTCTTCGAACTCGCACAGTAGACCCTGGGTTACGAGAAAGTGCACTTAATCGAAACTTTTGCAAAACCCGCTTCCGTGAATGGGCTACTACTGATTTTAGTACAGTAGTTATGGACTTTAGGGTTAGGGCACGGGTCATGGTAAGGGGATAAATAGTAGGGCTATCCCATTACCATGACCCGCGCCCTAACCCTAAGGTCCGTGACTACCACACCACAGTGGAGGATAACCTGTCCTCCACTATGGTGCGGTAGTCACGGACCTTAGGGTTAGGGCATGGGTCATGGTAAGGGGATAGCTAGTAGGGCTATCCTCTTGCCGTGACCCGTGCCCTAACCCTAAGGTCTGTAACTACCGCACCACAGTGGAGGACATAGCATGTTTTCCTGTTGTCCTCCACTGTGGTGCTATCCGTTTGCAGAAGCTGAGTTCGCGAAAGTGCACTTTCGAATAACTGAGCAGTCTACTGCTCTTTTTTGAATATGTGGTATTCGATGAAAAGCAGTAAACCCATATATATATATATACACACACACACACACACACACACACACACACATATATATATATATATATATATATATATATATATATATATATATATATGCACATACATACATCTTTGTGTGTGTGTATTGTACTAAATGTATGTATATAGGTCATCTACCACCCCCCCCTTTGTGTGTGTGTATGTGTGTGTGTGTGTGTGTGATTTGATCTAAAACACATTTTGTTGAAAAAAAACATGATGTAAAACACATTTCACTGAAAACACAAATGACTGAATGTTTCATCGAAAATACAAATGACTGAATCACATTTGAGAGAAAAACATGTAAGGCTATATAATCAGTCCTGTCATGGTTTTGGATTATTGGAATTACGTTGCAAATCAGTGTTGATTGGTGTTTGTACCTTGCTGATGCCCACTGTTATGTTGTACCTCCATCTTGAGAAGCCTGTGATTATGCCACAGCAGTGACTCATTGTGTTATAAGCCTTCTCTTTTCTCTGCAGTTTGTGACAGTGTAGTCATTATATTCAATTATCAGGGTGGAGGGGTGCAAGTCGGTTTGCCCCCTGCAAAAAAGCTTGTGGAGGTATATTTAGAGTATATGAAATTTTCTATGAAATATGTTTCATTAATTTGTGTTTTCAATGAAATGTGTTTAGATCAATTATGACAGTGTTTTTCAATATTTTTTCAACAAAATGCACTTAAGATCAAATTAAACTTAATTATATATATGTATATATATATATACACACACACACACACACACACACACACACACACACACATATATATAATTTATATATATGGTTCCTGGTCTTATGATCGAAAGTACGTTTCATCGAAACATATATGATCAAACTCACTTTTTCGAAAGTGCATTTTGTCGTAAATGCACTTTCGCTGAAAGGTGAGTAAGCAAACAGTTGTTTGCATGTATGTTTAGTTGTACATCAACTGTACTGTTGATTGTACAACTAAGCAAACTGTTGCTTAGATCATGGTACTGTGGGATAAGGGAATATTCCCTTTTTCCCACTGTAGTCTGATCTTGGAGTGAGAATATTAAAGTAGAGGGGTATGTGGGGGATGCAGGAGGGCTTGCCCCCCTGCATAAATGTGAGTACTGCTGTATTTTTTTTTTAGTTTTTTGGCGTGTTTTTTTTTTGCAAAAGTGCATTTTCAATAAAATGCACTTTTGTGAAAGTGAATGCAGTCTTGTACGTTTCGATGAAACATATTTTCGATGGATCAACATAGATCCATATATATATATATATATATATATATATATAGATATATATATATATATATATATATATATATATATAGATATACATATGTATATAATCTCTCTACTATACTAAAGTTATCCATGCTTACAGGTCCTCTCCACAGCCTGTTTGGGCAGTGATACATGTAGCAGGGTGAGTATATATACATCACATCGGGTACCACACTATCATTCAGGGACAGTGGAACAATGTCATCTTGCCCACTGCAGTCATACATTTCCAAATATCAGACTGATTAATCTAGTTACAATGGTGGGACTCCACATGGGGGGCTTGCAGAAGTTTATAGTGTCTCTGGATTTTAACAGGCTATGCCATGCATATATAATGTGGTTTGTTTACATTGCATGGTATGGAATCACATACACCTACCTTACATAGTGCGATACTGGGGCAGCATCTCTGCTGGAGAATGAGAGTTGCTACTAACCTTTTGAAATGAGCTCACTGTGTGCTCTTCAAAGCTGCATTTTGGTGACGCTCCTCCGCTATCTGCTTCACGGTTGTACTGGAGTTGTGGTCTGTTCTGTATACCAGCACAACAGTTATGTTTTGGTGGAAATACTCTACTTTTCTGCCCTAAACTTAATAACATCTGGCCCATGATCTTTCCCTTTTTAATATTGCACTTTTCCTACTTTTACAACATTTCAGATTTCAGAACTCACTAGAAAGCATTTGGTTTTAAGATTAGATTTTTTTTCAGTCTTGTATTCAAATATATGAAATAGGAATTTATGACAATCTTGTTAGCTGTATTAGAAATGGTAATTTAAAAGCTTCCTATAACAGTGATATTTCCTTTAAGAAGTGCATTCATCATTGAACAAAGTAAAAGTAATATAGTTCCAGATCTGGCATTAGACTATAAACTCGGGGACACAGCAGGTCTATATTTACAGTCTATATATAATATCTGGGATCTTAAACTACTGACAACTTTCTACTCCTACACCTGGGAACACATTTATTTCCAAATGTTCGGTCTTGTTAAACATTCAAAAAAAAAAAAAAGAGATAATAGGTCAGATATTTGAGTTGCAGATATTTTGATATAATTCTAATGTAACTACAGCCAGAAAGTTCTGTAAGCTAATATGGCCGTATGAACTAATAATAGCCAAACAGCTAAACACTTTTGTATAGTATTTTGAATTTAGTTTGGGATGCAGCATAAATTTCTAGTTTTGCCTGGCATAAGATTACTGTTTATACTTAATGAGTAAAAGAGCAATATTTATCAGTAATCCATGTAAGACATTAATTTAATAAACTGCACACAGTATTGACTGGAACAGTTGGGTTCAGTTGTTCTCGGTGCTTTATATATTATCCTGACATTTCATCGAAAATCCCAGGTGAAACAATGAGTTATGACCATGCTTTTGCTGGTTTAGTTGGTATTGTGTATGGACCTGAGCTAAAATAGATCAATCCTGTTGTCATTCCTCATTAAAATAGTAGATGGCCCTGTCAAGGAAAGTGATAGAATGACATTTTCAGCACATTAGAAACATACTGGATTCTGGTGATGTGAGACAGAGGTATTGCAGATGAGTTATACTTCCATAACTACTTATATTTCTATATTTTTATTTAATTCTGAGTTTTCTAAGGCTTAGATTGAAATGATTTACTGGCTATTTCATTGAGTTACAGGTACATAAAATTATGGGCGACTGTAATCAGTGTAGACAAGGTGAATACAAAAAGTACAAATTAGATATCTTATTTTTAAAAGACTTTATTTTACATAACTTATTCACACTACATTCTTAATCTAAAGTGCATTTTTAACTTGGACTTGAAAGTAGGCAGATTGATTATTCCTTTAACATCATTAGGGAAGCTCTTCCTGATAGAATGACACAGAAAGAAGAAAACTTTGCACCGACTTGTGAGCCATGGCTTTGGATGTGTAAGGGATCTAAGTTTAATGGTAGAGGACCTCATGTTGCAGGCAGGATTCAAAATTCATTTTTTTGTTACACTGTCACTTAACAGCCACATCCTGAGCAATCTACCTGCTCCTTCTCCATCACCAGGGTAGGAGTCATCTAGGAGGGGCCACCATTAAGACAGCTCTCAAGGGTGGTTCATGTCCTCTTATGCCCCTACCTCCCCACACACGCATGAGTATGCTAAGAAAGGTAAAGTGTGAAATGGGTTCACACTACTGGGCAGTTACTGCAAGTATGACAAAGGAAGTGTCCTTGGTCTTGCAGTGGGCCATGACCCTTCACTCCCTTCCCTGTCTCTCTCGTTCTTTTATAGGAAGAGACACTGTGTGCATTCCTTTATTCCCGATGATCCCCTCATTTGCTAGAAAGAGACCATACAGAAAACCAAAGGCTCATTTTCACCATGTCTTTCAAAATATGAGATGAAAATCTGGGTTCTGAATTCACCAGAATTTTGCAGAATGTGCAGATGTTTACCTCATATTTTTCTTCTGCTCCTCATAAAAGGTATGATTTTCTGGTAAATCATTGAGGACTAAATCACTAAATAATAACAGTCATTTGAGTTTAACACTTCATATTCTTCAGAAAATGAATGCTAAAGCAAAAACCTATTATATCAACTTTCTGAGTTTGTAAAAGCAATATTTAAAATATGTTCTTGATTTTAGGCCTTTGTCTGCCATTATTTTTGTCTTTGTCCAGAATTCTTGCTCTAAGAGGTTGAAAAGTATGCTACCAGTGCCTCATATCCTGGTCTGGGAACTAAACAATCTAATTCTTTGGCAGGATAAGAACCTCTCCATTTATTTTTATTTACCCAATGGAATATCAGAAAGATATACTGGAGGTATTAGAAGCTGTAAGTCTTTCACTAGGATCACCTCTAAAATAAAGTGAGATGCTTCCTATTTGCACTAAGAGCTTTTGTGTCACCGTTCCGTTAATCTCCAGATCTGTTGCTCCACTTTAGGTGTCTTTTTAATGGATCTAGGACAACTTACTCATGAAATCTGCTTCAGTTTCCCACCAATCATAAACTGTTTATTGAGTGAACAATTATTTTTGAAAATTCCTCAGTCATCAAGGAAGTACATGCCCAAAAAAAAAAACTGTAATAGAAAACTAACCCACTAAGATGATTTTATAATAAAAAATCAATAAAGAATCACTAAAACAAGCATTTTGTATTAACTCATGGCAAACACAGAGAAAGGGAAACAGATGGTACTGTGTTAAACTAACTATTTTGTCTGTTGCGTGATTGCAAGATCAATCTCGCAGCAGCCCATTCTACCAGTAATAACACTCAGAGGTGTACTGATCAGTGATTTGTACACACTGTCACCAGCAGTATCCAATGAATGGCAGTTATAATGACCAGTACTCAATTATTGAGGAGTTGCACATTGGTCCTACAATAAGAGGACTAGATACCCTTTTCAATTTGATCTATTGTTAATCCACCATTAAGGTAAATATTTTGAACCTGATAGTATTCCATCATTGGCAGAAGACAGAACTGTAGTCCAACATCTTGAAGAAGCTCTTCCCTCCTCAGGACCTGAACACTGTGAAAGGCATTTTGTTAAATTCAAGATTTAAACAAGCTGGATCTGAAGCTCATGTCTCGAAAGATGCTTTCCTATTATTCGTCACCTTTACCATTTGCATTCCAGAGCTGCATGCTTTTATGTGTAAAGCGTCTTGTACGCTTTTCTTTGGGGACTTGATGTTTCTGAATATGAATCCTCATTTTTCCATGATGTGGTGTGCCTTACTAAATTGGTTAATTCCTTTTCTAGTACTTTTTCTGGATGCAGTAGGGGGACACCTTATTTTCCCAACATAATGTTCACTGACATTGACTGCTTTTTTATTTCCAAAAGGTCCATGAACATAGGAAGGCAGAGCCGTTGTTGGTCTCCCATAGATAGATATAGGTATAAAGAGGGTGCTTCACTAACCAAAGAGCCATAATCTTTGAGGCGTGTTTACCCTGTATCATTTTTTTTTCTTTGTCACTAGAGTATTGGTAGACCCTTGGTCAGCGTCATTAAAGGGCATACCAGTGGAGGAGGTTGCTTTTCATGCTTGCTTCTGCAATAAGTCCACAATGGGTATATCTGCTGTGGCTCTGTGGTTAGTGGTGTACAGCTTCTCTAAGGACTGTAGTCTGGAACTCAGCTGTTGGATTAAGGTGACTTTTGAAAAGTCTGTACTTTAGAAGTTTTGTCCTTAGGACTCAGTCTTGCTTTTCAGACTCCTTCTGCTCTTTTGTAATTTTGTAGACACTGCTTAGAATTTTACCCAAGTAATGTACCCACTACAGACTGCTCCATAAAGTAAGATATATCAAATACAGGAGTAATTATTATATTATTTGATCTTAGAGAGTGTCCTGTGCAGGTGGTACTTTGTTCACGACCTCCATCTCCATTTTCCTGGCTAAACACAGCTTCTTTCCAGTCTCTTTAAATAAACAGATGTGTTTGTTATTTTACGTGTTTTACTAGGGTTAAAGAACTGTGTGTGTGTGTGTGTGTGGGGGTGTGGGTGTGTGTGTGTGTGTGTGTGTGTGTGTGTGTGTGTGTGTGTGTGTGTGTGTGTGTGTGCGTGTGTGTGCGTGCGTGTGCGTGTGTGTGTGTGTGTGTGTGTGTGTGTGTGTGTGTGTGTGTGTGTGTGTGTGTGTGTGTGTGACAACAGGATGCCCTTTGCAGTATGGGAACCTGACGTATTAAGAGAGTCATGTAAAGGAATACTAGATGACAGTGCATATGTTACAAGCACTACAAAGGGCAGCATCACAGTTCAACTAATGTGAAGGGTATTCAGAAGTCTATTATTACACACAGCACCTTTATAATTAACAGTAACAGAAAATGGTCTACAGATAATACTAAGGGATTACAAACTGAAAATAATATAGCTTTTTTAATTGAAGACAAGTCCGTTGAATCATATTTGGCATGATGGACATAGCCCCTCACATTATTTGCAGGGGGGCTGTGTCCCTTGCATAAGAACTACCTGATATAAGCTTCTGCAAGATCATTAAACCTCAGGAGTCAATTGTAAATTATTTTGCTGGAAGGCCAACCTGTTTCAAATGAATGGGAGTCAATGGATTCATCAGCCAGATGAAATAACCGCACTGAAAAACACAACTGTTAACGTAAGTATTTTAAAAATAAGTTGTTTCAATAGTATCTGCTCACAAAAGCTTACACACTTCTCCCTTCATTATTGTATAGACATCTGACTGCATAGCTCAAGCACAAAGCTTATTAAATCTTTCACATCCAATGAGCTCACCTGTCTTGGGATAGTAGCTGTCTAAACTCTGTCTCATGTATGTCTTCTTTTTACTTCCAGAATGTTAGCAATGATTTAATCTGGGAAACTATGGCATAGCTCTACTGCAGTCCTGTTTACACTTAAATATGAGATGCTGCAAAGTGGCTGTGTGGGAAATGTTTGCAACACTCTTCCTTTTAGGGACCTGCATGAAGATGAGCCTTAAGTCTTCTTCATTGCTTCAGGCACCTGCTACTGCCATTCCTTGATGAGTCACCTCAGGTTTATCAGATGGCTAAACGGTTAATACTTGTTACATTGAGACAAATAATATTAACTTCTGATTCATCACATCATAGGAATGGAAGTCATGATGAGATGGGCTTTGATCATTATGCTTCGAATGTAGTACAGATTGGCAAGCTGCCAGTCAAAGCTTTAAGACAACGGATTCAGGTTTTGGTTACTAAAGATATGTTTTTATTCTTCTTTCATTTTTTTTTTAATTTTATATTACAAAGCAAGTTATTTAGCCTAGATTTAGCATAGCATAGCATAGCATCCCACTGCCTCAGTTATCACTCCATAAGCCACATTACCCTTATCACACATACGTCAAGCACACTCTGTGGCACCAGATTCACAAAGTGGCCTTCTCCCATACTACTATTCTGTTTTTACCCTTAATACCCCACCTTTCCCAAAACTATTATGTCATTCTGCTCCCGGGACCTAGACTACTCTTTCCATATGTCCTACACCCTCTGCTCTTCTGTCCTCAAACCTTGCCTGACTCTTAGAAACATGTCCTACAGTGCTCCCTCACTGACCTTTCCCACCTGCTACTTTTCCATCTTTTCACTATTGTGACCTTAATACAACCTACTGCAAATTACAATTTGACATATAGCTCTCACCACACCTACTGTACTTTTCTCCACAACCCCTTCACCTTCAAACACTCTCAGCACATATGCTACTTGCTCATTCTGGGGTTCCATGCCTCCAACAGCAGCCATCACTCCTCCTTTCTCTCTGATACAACAATTCAGTAGGAATGTTTCACCTGCATTCTATACTTGTATACAAGTTCCACACCATCCATACCACCTGCCACTCTCTGTACATCTTCACCACCTTCTGCCAAAACTCCTATTCCGTAAAGTTCTTATCCTAGCCCAGCTCTGCACATGCGTCTTGAATCCACATTCCCTTTTCTGCTTCCTGATATCTCCATGCACTCTACTTGCCTTCACCCTCTACACACTCTTCATCTGGGTCATCCAGATGATTAATCCTGGCTCTTGCATCATCATCATTTCCTTCTCCAGCAAACTCTTCCATGCTGGCCTCAATCTTCATAAGTCAACCAATAACTCCTAGATCCTCCAGATCTCGCTCTAAGCTTGATCTGCGCCAGCTACCCTGACATCCCCCAGTATCCTTATTCAAATTCCCCTTTAACTCCCATCTCCCCAGAAGCTGTTTTATTCTCAGTTCTTTCCACTTTTCTACTCTTGTACCTGTTATTACACCCCATTAATCACATAAACCCTCTCCAGCCACAATGTCATCCAAATAAAATCAACTATCTCTCTACCCTTCCAATGTCTATTCCAGCACTGCCATTCTCTGTCTTCCAAAGGTACCTGCGATCACCATAACAGACTTCCAAAAAATCTAGGTTCCACAATCCTTCCTTACAACTAACTCTTATTTCTAAGTCCCTCAGCCCTCCACACATATCTGTCACACACCATCTTTCATTCCCTTTTTCCTTCTCTTCCTCCCCAGTTTGCATTGAGATATGCTGACACAGACACAGTGTCAAGGGCTACACCATTGCCCTAACGACATCTACCCTGCCTGTCAAGATCATCGCCCATCAACTCCACCTGTTCAGCATCTGCCAAGTAATTTCTATTCTATTCATCCAGTTCTTATCTCTAGGACTTGCCAGAGTGTAGAAATCTCTCAATTCCAAGTACCTACCCATCCAGGCAACTACCACCCTTGCTATCCTGAACTACCACTAAGGAGTCTCACACAACCATGGCCCTAACACTTTCTCAAACTACTGAAAATACTTGCATCACCTTTAGTAATATCCCCACACATCCTCCAGTACGAATACAACATTGTACATTCATCTGTGAACAAAATAAATGACTACCTAGTCCAACTCCACTGTGCTCAGATTTTCAATAATTTTTGCTTCCTACACTTCTATAGATAAGATGAACAGTGATGTGAACAAGGGATACCCTTGCTTGCTTTATTTCCTTCAGTCAACTCCGTACTCGCAGTACTTTTCAGCCTATTATTCTTGTATAATGCTCTCAGCCCAGTAATGAAGCACACAACTGTTTTATCAGCGAGCCATTGAAGCACACTAATTTGATTAATGGTTTTCTGAAAGATAAATTCTGAAAACTGTCAATCAAAAACACTAAAAAGCACACAAAAATTATTTTTGCAGGGGGCAAGTCTCCCCTGCTACACCCATTTGGGACCACTGCCCCCACCCCCTGAATTTTATATAACAATGCCATGATATCACCACAGTGGGGAAAAAGGAAAAAAACTTCAGAAGTTCACAGCTACCTCACACTATAGAACAAACTGTGGTAAAATTCACCACAACATTCAATTTTTGTACTAAACATCAAATACTGAACAGCCAGCAACAAAGTGTATATAAGCCGACCTAACCTTTGCCTGGAACCAGAAATCTCACTTTATCATATCGAATGCATTTCTTGTATCATGAAGGAACATCCCACCTGTCTTCTTTTACGTTTCACAAGGAAGTTGAATATGCTTATTTCAAGGTTTATAAGATATATAAAAACTAATTCAGTTAATGGCAAATGTAATTGCAGATTTGGGACAAACAGTGCAGGCTTTACAAATGTGCTCCCAAAGATATTATGCTGTTTGCAGGTTTTGTCTTTAAAGTCCCATCAAAAATTTGTAGTAATTTAAGGAGTGCGGCCTTGCCCTTTTTCTGTGGTGGAAAAAAATCTGGGTTAGCCTGGAATAAAATAACTCTTCCAATTGATATGGTAGGCGTAGGTGTGCCAGATTTTAAACTTTTTTGTAAGACTTCAGGAGCTTATTCAAGAGGCTTCAAGGTTCTTGTATGTGCACTTGTATAGGCTGCTATATGAACCAGGACATTTCAGATATTTGAGGGGATGTCTTCATAAAACATTTCTGTGTCCCAGCAAAATCAGCAAGAATGTTTTTATCCTGCTCAGCTCAATATTAGAGAAGATTAGGAGCTGAAAGAGATACCTGGTCCTATATATTTTGCCACCTCTTCATAGATTAAACAAGCAGTAAAAGGGATTTTTAGATCTATTGGGGCCAGGTAAGATTACCCTGAAACAATTTCTGGCTGATTGGTAAGTGGGGAATTTGGGATGAACAAAGCACAAGTGAACCTTATTTGTTTTAATATTTCCAGTAAAACAGAGCTAACTAGATAGTAAAATACACTTGTCCACACACCAGACAATTGGCAGAAATTATGTAACAGATATATACTTGTGTACGTAAATGTCCTGTGCAAACACTTAACTGACTGCATAAACTCTGCTGTACCTGACCAGATCAAAATCAGGTCTTCCTGTAAAAACAAGCCACCATGGTGGACTTCAAGTATAAACAGATTATATAACAAGATGAAGAAACTGTTGTCTAAAAGCAAGAGGGATATCACTCTGCAGAGGAAGAGTTCCCTCCTAAGCCTAAACAAAAAAAAAATCAGAAATATTGTAAAGCCTTCTAAAGAAAATTATGAAACTAAAATCACATCCATAGCCAAGGATAATCATAAGGCATTCTTTAACTACGTCTGAAGTCTAAAAGGCAATGCCTATCTATGTTTCGAACTGGTTGTAGATGTGATCACTCATACTACACCAGAAGATATCACCAACCTGCTAGATGACATATTCAGTGCAAACTTCACTCTCCTATCCCCACCTACCATATCCCAAAGCATACTTGACAACAACCCCCTGCCTAGTATCTCTAGAGAACAGATCGTTTCTGCACTTGCCAAGACTAAAACACAGCCTCACTGGGACCAGATAATATCCAGGGTTGTTTACTAAACAATCTAAAACAAGATCTAGTGGACCCACTTGGCATTCTCTTTAATCATAGCTTGAGAACTGGCTATGTTCCTAGTAATTGAATGGAGAACAGCAACAGTAATCTCCCTGCACAAGGGGGTGGCCATCAATGACCCTGGGAACTATAGACCCATAAGTCTAACCAGCCTCATCTCCAAGGCCATGGAAAGTATTATCATGGCCCTTATCAACAAGGACATAGGCAACCTCCAAATGCTGGACCCAACCCAGTCTAGCTTAGTTAAGGGTAGATCATGCTTATTAAACCTGGTAGACTTCTTTGAGAATGTCACCAAAGCCATGGATTAAAGTAAGACAGTGTGCACAGTCTATCTCAACTTTGGCAAGGCTTTCAACACAATTCCCCACAATGGCATCATTGAGAAACTGTCTCAGATAGGGATTAACCATTAATTACTGGATGGGTAGCCAACTGGATCACCAAAGAATGCACTCTGTCAAAATTGGTGACTCCACCTCCACCAGTAGACCTGTCACCAGTGGAGTACCACAGGGGTCTGTGCTGGGCCTTTTACTGTTTGTCAACTATTTCTCAGAAGTCCAGCACAAAGTAGACAGCCTTTGGCTCACCAAGTTCTCAGATGACTACAACCTGGGAGCAATCATTGAGTCCCCCAACAATGTCAGCATATTATAAGAAGGACTAATGCAAATCATTGGTGCCAAAGCCATGGTCTAAAACTAAATGGAAAAAAATGCATTATTATTCCCTTTTACAAAATAGAATTCCCTACAAATTACAGTCTTAACAGCATTCCCCTGATTTCCAACCCAGTGGTGCGAGACCTGGGAACACAGGATGATATCAATCTGAACTTTGACCACCAAGTTTCCACATAAGTAAGGAAAGCCTTCTACCTAGCACACCTCAAAAGCAAGGGCATAGCATCCAGGTCAAGGGATGTTACAACTGTACTGTACTCAACACTCGTCAGTCCACTAATTGAGTACAATGCAGCACCTTTATGATATAAGTACTCAGCAGTACCTTTATAATATATTATAAGTAGGTTTACACTGAAAACCTTGAAACTGCATCAGTCAACCAGCATATGGTCGACTTGCAGTTTTCAAGTCAGCACAATGTTCAACCCAAATCGACTGACTACACTACAGAAAACGGTAGTGTAATTCAAGCATTTGGGTTTGACATTCGACAGGGGAATTGCGGTTCAGTGAGGAACATGGAATTAGCCCATTTCCTTACTGAAGTACGATCTCAGAGTTGGTATATTTAATGTGCAGGGAGTGTGTGTGTGGGGGGGGGGCACAGGGAGGTGTAGTCCCCCTGCAAAACATTATAATTAACGTACCATTGACTGTACAGTTTAATGGTACATTAATTTGCATAGCAGGAGGTGAGAGATGTCACCTCCTACTATGTCAAATACATCAAACCATGGTTGTTGATGTATTCATTTTCACTTTGCTTTACTTTTCGGCATTCCAAATTTAGAGTCGATATTTTAAAAGTTCGACCAAAGCAGATTCAAAATGTCAATAGTAAACCTTATAAGTATTCATCAGTAGCTTCCGCTTTGTGATTTTTGATTGGCTTGTATGCCGGTATAAGAGCCAATTATCATCATCATCAGCCCCCTTTTCCCCATTTTTTTCTACATGGGGTTGGGGTATCATGTTAACTGCCACCAACTCTCTCAATTCAGTGCCTCACTCCTGCCTTCTTCAGCACTCATGCCTGATTGTCGCAGATCATCTTTCACACAATCCATCCACGTCTTTACTGGACATCCTTGGTTCCTCTTACCTTCTTCCTGCCTGTCCCAAATCTTCCTCACCATATCATCATCTGCTTTTCTACACATGTGCCCAAACCACCGTAATCTGTTCTCTTTGATCTTTTCTGCAATTGGAGCTACTTTGGCTTCTGCTCTTATGTCCTTATTTCTTCATCTGAGCCAATCAAAAACCACAAAGGCTGTTACGCATTTAACAGAAGAGGCTCTGCTTTTTGATTTTTGATTGGTTTGTATGCTGGTACAAGAGCCAGTCTAAAATCACAGAGTGGCTCTCATGCAACTGGAAACTACACTTATCCAGCATCTATCAATCCCCATGGGTGGCGGTGAAGTGAGATTTTACTGTATTATAAGTATTCAGCAGCACCTTTATGATACCTTATAAGTAATCAAGCAGCACCTTTATGATATATTATAGGTATTCAGAAACACTTTTATGATGTACTGTAAGCACTCAGCAGCACCCTTATGATATGTGTTCATTAGCTCCTTTTTGATGTATTATAAGTATTCAGCAGCAATTTTCTGATGTATTATAAGTATTCAGCAACACCTTCATGATATAAGTAGTCATCAGCACCTTTACAATGTATTATAAGTATTCAGCAGCACCTTTATGATGTATATTAAGTAATCAGTAACACCTTTATGATGTATTATAAGTAGTCAGTAACACCTTTATGATGTATTGTAAGTCATCAGCAGCACCTTTATGATGTATTACAGGTATTCAGCAGCACTTTTATAATGTACTATAAGTATTCAGCAGCACCTTTATGATATAAGTAGTCATCAGCACTTTTATGATGTATTATAAGTATTCAGCAGCACATTTATTGATGTATTATAAGTATTCAGCAGAACCTTTATGATGTACTATAAGTATTCATCATCTCCTTTATGAGGTATTATAAGTATTCAGCAGCACCTTTATGATGTACTATAAGTATTCATCAGCTCCTTTATGAGGTATTATAAGTATTCAGCAGCACTTTTATGATGCAATATAAGTATTCAGCAACACGCTAACACCTTTATGATATGTGTTCATCAGCACCTTTATGATGTATTATAAGTATTCAGCAGCACCTTTATGATGTATTATAAGTATTCAGCAACATCTTTATGATATAAGTAGTCATCAGCACTTTTATGATGTATTATAAGTATTCAGCAGCACCTTTATGATGTATTATAGGTATTTAGTAGCACCTTTATGATGTATTATAAGTATTCAGCCGCACCTTTATGATGTATTATAGGTATTCAGCAGCACCTTTATGATGTACTGTAAGTATTCAACAACACCTTTATGATAGAAGTATTCATCAGCACTTTTATGATGTATTATGAGTATTCAGCAGCACCTTTATGATGTATTATAAGTATTCAGCAGCACCTTTATGATGCACTATAAGTATTCATCAGCTCCTTTATGAGGTATTATAAGTATTCAGCAGCACTTTTATGATGTAATATAAGTATTCAGCAACACCTTTATGATATGTGTTCATCAGCACCTTTATGATGTATTATAAGTATTCAGAAGCACCTTTATGATGTATTATAAGTATTCAGCAACATATTTATGATATAAGTAGTCATCAGCACTTTTATTATGTATTATAAGTATTCAGCAGCACCTTTATGATGTACTATAAGTATTCAGCAGCTCCTTTATGAGGTATTATAAGTATTCAGCAGCACTTTTATGATGTAATATAAGTATTCAGCAACACATTTATGATATGTATTCATCAGCACCTTTATGATGTATTATAAGTATTTGGCAGCAACTTTATGATGTATTATAGGTATTCAGCAGCACCTTTATGATGTACTATGAGTATTCAGCAACACCTTTATGATAGAAGTATTCATCAGCACTTTTATGATGTATTATGAGTATTCAGCAGCACCTTTGTGATGTATTATAAGTATTCAGCCGCACCTTTATGATGTACTATAAGTATTCAGCAACACCTTTATGATAGAAGTATTCATCAGCACTTTTATGATGTATTATGAGTATTTAGCAGCACCTTTATGATGTATTATGAGTATTCAGCAGCACCTTTATGATGTATTATAAGTATTCAGCAGCACCTTTATGATGTACTGTAAGTATTCATCAGCTCCTTTATGAGGTATTATAAGTATTCAGCAGCACTTTTATGATGTAATATAAGTATTCAGCAACACCTTTATGTATGATGTATTATAAGTATTCAGCAGCACCTTTATGATGTATTATAAGTATTCAGCAACATATTTATGATATAAGTAGTCATCAGAACTTTTATGATGTATTATAAGTATTCAGCAGCACCTTTATGATGTACTGTAAGTATTCAGCAGCTCCTTTATGAGGTATTATAAGTATTCAGCAGCACCTTATGATGTAATATAAGTATTCAGCAACACCTTTGTGATATGTATTCATCAGCACCTTTATGATGTATTATAAGTATTTGGCAGCAACTTTATGATGTACAATAAGTACTCAGCAGCACTTTTATGATATAAGTATTCATCAGCATCTTTATGATGTATTAGTAGTGTTTAGCTGCACCTTTATGATGTGTTATAAGTATTGAGCAGCACCTTTATGATTTATAATAAGTATTCAGCAGCACATTTATGATGTTTTTAAGTACTCAGCAGCACTTTTATGATGTATTATAAGTGCTCATTAGTACCTTTATGATATATTATAAGTATTCATCAGTACCATTATGATTTATTGTAAGTACTCAGCAGCACTTTTATGATGTATTATAAGTGTACTTCTCAAGCTTCTGTAGACTGAAATGCTCAGGCTTGCTTAATGCAATGTGAACCTAATAAAAAAATGATTAAATCTTACTGCTGATATAATGGAAAATGTCCTCTTTGCTCAACTCCCTGATGAACTGTGCTAGCTTGCAGTAAGCCTTTTGAAGTAATAGTGCTGTGCAAGTCTCTATGCTTACTTATATTACAAAAGACTTTAGCCCTCTAAATTGTTCCCAAGAAGACAAGATATAACTTAAGGAACGCTTTCTCTGGTACATAGATCCTAGGTAGAACATATTTCTCTAATCTGTAAACAGCCCACAAATACAGCACGTTATTCCAGTCATGCTCTATTAATCTGAAAAATAGCCAATACAACTTTATGTACCTATTAACCAAATCATGATTGAACCTTTTTGCAATTAAAATAAAAAATACAGAAGACAGTATCCACTGGATTCATCACCCTCAACAGCACTACAACAGGAAAGACATTTCCTCAAAACTAACTTGAAAAAACCCAGTTTGTTGATTAAATGCACCAAAGTCCATCTTTTAATTGTGCCTTGAGGAGGGCAATTTTCCATGTGATCATGTATCTTCTTCACAAAATTCAGACAGGAAGTCTTAGAGAATCTACCCACTAGCTTTTGGACTATGCAGTATTCTGTATGACAGAAGGAAACAAGACAGTATCTGAAGCTCTAAGTAACCCATAATTCTTTGCTCCACTCATCTTCCATCTCAGACATTGGAAAAGTTTTACCTTACCCTGGTGTACTTCCAAATGTTCACATCCTCACTTGAATCAATTTTTTAGTCTACCCAGACCCAAGGGGGCTATAAATGAGGTCTGGGTGGACTACCATTGGTGCTTCCTCAGAATGATAGTAAAAGGAAGATATGAATAACATGGTTAAAAAAACATGGGGGCATTTTCCAAAGCTCCACCAGCAATATCCATTCTTACCTTACATCTCAGTACAATTGTCCTCACACAGGCTTTGTTGCTTCTAGGAAAGGACCCATCTCACAGATCTCTCACTGTCCAGTAATTCCTTGGTTCTGGGAGTCTATTTCCCTTGCCTCTGTTACTTCTTTGAGGGTATCCAGGCCAGTAAGACAAGTTGTCATTCTTCCTGACTTTTTTAACAAGAAATCTGTCTTTGAATGTTCTGTTTCCTCTCTCGTTATTCCATCTACAGAGAACAACTGTAGGTGCTGTACTGCTTGTACTAGCAAACCAGCTGCAGTGCTGTGGTACTTCTTCCCCATCCACACCACCTTTTCTCTGCTGTTTCATGTACTGCAGAGGACAGACACCTAACACTTCTCAAGGCAGTTTTGCTGCAACTGGTTAATGCACATTTAACACCCTTAACTTCTCTGAAGGCCCAATTAGTCTCTAGACAAAACACATGTGATACAGCTGGATACCCCAAATGAGCCTGACACTCCACTTGATACTGCTTCCTTAGCATGTCACTCCAAAAAGCTACCTACTTCAATGGAATTTAAAGGAAAACTCCTCCAAACATTTGAAACATATACCCTGGTGGCTGTACCCCTTTCAACTTCAACGTCCGCTTCAATTTTGTTTAGGTAATTTATCAACAAAACACAAACTACAAGCAAGGAAATAATAAATGAATAAGAGAGCACTAATAAATAGATAAGCAATAAAAGTTAAACAATAAAGAAGCTAATAAAATGAATCACCCCACCTCTTTAAAGGCAATTTCAAAAACATGAGTTTTTACATGACCTATAGAGGCAAGCTCAGAGAAGACAGTCCTGAAGCTACTGAAATAGCAGGTTCCACAGCGGGGGAATCAGAAAGGCAAAAACACCTGAAGTATCAAGATGCACTAGCTGTGAATTTCACATTTTATCTCCACAGAACCTCATTATGCAAAGTAAATGTCAGACTGACTTCCTTCCCTCACTATGCCCTTTCAGCATTTACACATAATGCTGCAGGACAACCGATGACTATCCTCAGAAATCTTCTCCTGCAGTACGTACGGCTTCTCCCTCCAGGTGTTCTTCCAGGCCAGTAATATGCAGATTATTTGCAGAACATCTGTTCTTAATGTCTTTATTCTTCTGTATAAGCTAGCACAAGTTCACTGATTTCTGCTAAGCAGGCATCAATCTGCTTATCATGTCTGTCCACTACCACTTTGCAGCAGGATGAAGGTGCGGCTACTAATCTCATTTTGTGATGCACGCCACTCATCACCCCATTCAAGTCTCACATTCTTTAGTTCTGCCATCTCTGCATGTATTCCCTACAGCATGAGGAAGTGCATTCAGTTTGTCGGTGGAACCAAGTAATGCAATCCTTTATGGTGTTTAGCTTATGGTCTACATCCCTGACAAAAACTTTCCTAGTGGCTTTAATCCTACCTCAAAACTGCAACCTAAACTTTCGACATTTTCTTGCTTTTGGTTAGCAGAACTGTACAATTATGTTGCTGTCTTGGTCAGAGGCTCAACAGCATTGCCCCTGCCCATACTGTGTTTACTTAGAAAATGACCAGACTGAAAGATATCTTTGCTTTCCAGCAGTTGTTAAACAAGGGATATTTTGGTATTTCATCTTCCAGGAAACAAAGGGATTATTTCTGCTATAGTTTTTCAGTCCTTTAGCAAAAAAACTTCATAATTTAAATCAGAAACCCTTCCTCCAGATGACTCTCTTGATAACTGTCTAGACGTCTGTCTTTGGCCTTCCAAACCCACACAAACAACAAATCCACAAATAAAAGATTGCTCTTTTGTACTGTATTCTGGGTTGCTGAAACGTTTCATATCTAGCACACAGCTACCATAGTGCCACTAAAAATACATTTAGCTACAGCTTCCTTCTCTCTCTGTCACTGTCTCTCAGTGTCTACAAATCTTTCCATTTCTACACCGCCATCTTGCCTGTTCCACATCTGTCTTCCCTATGCACACCTGATATTTTTTTAGTCATAAAGAACACAGTAAGTAAATAAAATAAGAGGCTGAAGCCAATAAAAAATAAATGAGAATAAAAATGTTTCATTGCTACCCTTAAATGCCTAAAATGTATATAATTGCAAAATAGTATTGTGGTAAGAATCAGTGTCCACTGCAGTAAATATTTATATACGTTTAAACATACATGTATGCTTCGGTTCATTAATATTTATATTAGAGTAGCGGTAGTTAACTTTGAACATTTTCAGCATTTTTCACCCTACACTTACATTCTCATCTGTCTGACTGTATCTGAACTCATTTTAGGTATAGTTTGCCCATTCATTTCACTGTATATTCCTGCTGAGGGCAACAAAGGCACTGTTATTTAAAGGGACACATACATCAGTGTAAGAGAAAAGAATAGTTTTTGCAGGAATTGAAGAGACTTGCAGTAAGATAGCATCAATGCCAGCTTAGGGACAAGTGTTATAATAAAATGAAATGTTTATACACTAGACAGTGTACAGCGTTAGCAAAACAATTATTGTGGTGACCAACACCAAATTTATTATTTTTAATGCAGTGGTAGTGAGATGGAATAATGAAGAGGCCAACACACAGAGGATACTGTAAGTGTCAATTACAGTAAATACAACATCTGTATCAAGGTCAAGACAATTTCTTTCCATTGTGAGAAGAAATCTATTATTAATGTTCCTAAACAGTCTGTTGTAGCATTGTAAGTGGCTGGTATTGGCAAATTTGTAATCTTTGTCAATGTAGTTTTCAGCTACTGGTCAAGATTAAAAGGTATCTCAGAGAGAAGTATCGACAAGTTACATAAAGCACAATAAGTAAGTAAGGACATCTTCACTGTTGTCCATTCTTTATATAATAATCGCTGCAAACTGAAGCTGTTAATAGTATGGAACAATTGCCACAAATCTGAGGTAAACTGTTCCATAAAACACATTACTAATGAATCTAGAGATATGTTTAACAAAAAAATCTTGTAATATTCTGGTACCAACACATTCTGATGCTTCACAGTCAAAAGCACTGGGATGGCCATGGATACTTTATAATGCACTTCACTGCTATATTTTTAAATGTTCATTAGTTAAGTAAGCCTCCTGTTTTAAGGCTGAACTGGGATGTCTGCAATGGTTAGGTGATGTGCTCATTTATACTCCATGCACACAGAGATTTAGAAAATTAAATTAATTTATTGTACTATATTGAATGTTTGACTTTTTCACTTGTTAGACATGTAATTAACAGTCAGTAGTGCTAATTCAGGTGTACTCCATAACAGAAACATTTAAAGATATGACCAGTAAACATACCTTATATACATACCATAATACACATATGTACATACTTATAGTACTAAATTACATATATCCATATTCAAGCTAACACAAGAATGACAGTCTATCAAGACTACCAGAGTGTTATAGCTAGCAAAATGCAGCTGTCCCTCCCATATTGTATCCCTTCCATTTTCCAGTTGTCCTATACCCTTTTAAAATGCATTTACTTTGCTGTTTATTGCACAGTTTGGGAGCTCATGACATTTGCCTACCACCATCTCAGTGAAATAGTGCCTTCTCATGTCCAAGCTGAAACTCATCCCCTTACTGTGGAATTCATGCCCCCCCCCCTTTACAGTATGGCCTTCTTCTTCATTTCAACTGATTTCTAATTTCTGTTATTGACTATTTAAGCCTAAATCATATCCCAGTTTCCCCTCTGTCAACAAGGGACTGCAGCTCCTACATCTTTGGCCTCTTTTCATCCGTCTTATATCTTCTTTCTGTCACTTTTGCCATCTCAGTAATATTTCTTTCTAATTTTTCTTGAATATTTGTTTCCTTTTCCCTTTATGAACCCCAAAACTGGACATAATTTTCCAGCTAAGTCTTAATCAATGACCTAGAGAATGGGATACTTCTATGTTCTTGAAGAATTAGCCAACATCCTGTTGGCCCTACCTACTGTACTTTTGCTCTGTACCAGGTACACTGCTGCTGCAATAAATACTCTCCCCAAGTTTTTTTTCCTCTTGTTCTGTGACTTTAAGTTTTACTCCTTCTAGGTTGCATATTATTCCAGAGTTACTGATACCCAGTACAGGACCTCACATTCATTAGAATTAAAAATCAGCTGACAACTGTTAACTAGTATTGAAACCTTTCTCAAGTATCTTTTAAGACTGTCTTATTCAACCTGTACTACTGCTCTTATATTTTCATGTCTTTTACTGGGAGGTTTCCTCTGCCTCATCTTATGTTGGTAACAAACACATTTAAGAGTATAGCTTAGGTCCTGTGACTGACCCCTAAGGCCCTCCCACTACTTAATGCAGACAATACTCTCTTCACTGCCACCCTCTCTGTTCTACCTTCTAACAACTTGTCTATACAAGCCTGATCATTTTCTGTCCTACCCACACTCCTTTCTTCAGAGTGGTACTGAATCCAAGGTCTTGTTGACCTGTAAGTATGTCATGATATTCAGTCACACTCATCTGCTTCTTGTGTGACCCAGTTATTCACCTAGATTATGTACAGAAAAACAGGTTTCAGAATTGCAGCAATTTTCTTGATGCCAGACCTGTAACTAGATTGGGCAAAGGTGCTGGTTGACAGATGCCATTGTGGTGGCAGTGGCAGTATGGGGATTGATTTATGAAGCTGCGTGTATGAACGTCACTATTGCATTTGTGGTAGCAGCTGAAGTGCTTAGTGTGTAAATTGAATGTATATGTGTGTGTGTGTGTGTGTGTGTGTGTGTGTGTGTGTGTGTGTGTGTGTGTGTGTGTGTGTGCGCGCGTGTGTATGGGGTAGTAGCTGTAGCAAGCTACAGTTTGCAGTTTGCTGCATTTACAGCTTTTGTTTTTTTAGTTTTCAATTTTGATTAGATTTTTTTTATGTCATATGACTACTTACAGTTATGCTGGATGCACAACATATGTTAATAAGGATGCCTCACAGGTCCGTTATACTAATGGACAAAGATTTGTGAGCAGAGTGCATTTTAACTGCTGCAGTCCAAGTCATGTGTACATTGAATTGTCCAAGTAATATGTATTATAGAGGACAACAATCAGGAAAGTGAGGCTATGTATTAATAAAGGGAACCGACCTTACATACCTAATTGACATTAAAAATGCCTAATGTGCTATCTTCATTGCCAGATATTTCAATATCAATCCTAGTGGTGATGGGATGGTGCTAATGTTCCTTGTTTTATTCAAGATGATGCATGCATGGCTGGTCACAGATATCACTCATACTATCTGTGAAAAAGAGACATGATAACATCTTTAAATTCAATACCCTATAACCCCAAGGCATGAATAATGAGTTAGCAATGAAATATTTATTATGGCATGTATTAGGAGAAATGGCAACAGTTTATACAGCATTCTGACCCCATGTAAAAATGAGGAAATCGGGGTTGATGACGATGACGGTGATGCATTAGGGTATACCTGTAAATATTTTTGAAGTCTGGCTTTACTTCCCTCTTCCATTCCCTTTCCTGATTTTGACGTCATTTTCTATCTTTGTGTCCATATTTCATGTGAATTTCAGTCCTGTATTTGTCAGTGACTAAGTCCCCAAAAGTGTTTAAGAGCTGATTTCTTGATGTGTCTTACTACTGAGAAATGTATTGGTAATGTAAATGTTGCTATATAATGTGCCTACTGTTATGTTTCAACCCAAGAAGGCAGTAAGGCTGAGGCACTTGCTTTCAGTGTAAGAAATAAAGGTTTGCAGTATCCAAATACAGTTTATTACTTTTGTGAAATATTATTTTCACTCATGAACTGCGAAGGCTGAACTTGGTATTATATGATAGAGCAAGATTAGGTTTGTTAAGCAGAATCCTTTAGCACTGAACCCATGATATTTAAAATATGGAAGACTGTTGTCCTCCAAAAATCTCACCAGTCATACCATCAGTATATTTTACTTGAGCTACTGATATAGTTAGACTCATCAGTCAATGGCTCCTGTGTCTTTTTTTTTTTTTATAGCACCGTTAAGGAATGTGAGTAAAACTGAATAGTTCCAGTCCACAGTAATCTCTTTACTGGTTAAGGATGTATTGAATGGTTCCTATGGGCTCTATCAACATTCTGTCCAGTTTCATAAGGATTCTGGAAAGTATCCCATCTGGCTCTTGTACCTTATCCTCAGTCTTCGCATGTAGTGCCTTCTTGTTCTTCTTCCCTGTCCATTTTTCCTTCTTCATATTTGTTTTCTTAGTATAGCGAAACTGTGCCACTCCTTTTCTTTAGTGAACAAAGAAGCAAAGTATCTGTTTAAAAATTCTGCTTGTTTGCTTTCCTCTTTCAGTTGTTTACATTCTTTCACTTGGCTCATCATTTCTGTTTCTGCTTTCTTTTTTCCCCACTATATCTATAAATTACCCATTTTACATTGCTATTAATTGTGTCAGATCCCTTTCTTTATTTGCCTTAACCTGTTTTGACCTCTCAGACTGCCTTCTTCTAGTATTTTGTATTCATGTCTGACTGTGTTTCCTTACCCCTTGCAGTTCTTGCAGCCCCTCTTCTTTCTCTTATTACTTTTACAATGTTGGTGTTCAGCCACATTGGTATTCTTCTTTAGGTCTTTTTGACCCTTTCCAGTCCATCTGCCAGTCTATGGGTGACTCATAATTCCATTTACGTATGTTCATTGATTTCCATGTCATATGTTGCCAGGTATTTTCTTCCCAGTATTCTGTTTGGCTGTCCTTCTGCCATTCCACAACCACTATTTTGATATCTTTTCTTGCCTTTTTGTTGTACAAATAATGAACCATACTAATTCATACTCACTCTTCTGCTGGTGAGTCTGTCATGTGTACCCTGTTACTTAACCTGTTCTACATAATACTACGTTAGGTGTTCTAACTTTCATAACATTTACTTGTACCAGTTGTGTACATCCTCATTGGTCCATAATCTGACTTCGGATATTTCAAAATCCCCATTAGAATTATCAGTGAAGCATGTCAGCAAGGAACCTAACAGTACTATTAGAAAATGTAAGGCAGATCATGAGTTTATGGTCACTACAGGTAGTTATTAAAGATCAATACCCAGCAATGTACTGAGTGCATCCATAATGTTATCACATATCCTGATCTCAGAGATGTAGCCAATCTATATTAGCAAACACGTTTAGTGTTAGCTTTACCCCACCTATCACATTGTTGCCCCACTATCCTTGAAAATTTAGTTTCCTCTGAAATTGCCTTAAAACAAGTCTTAGAAACCTTGTTAAAGGCAAAAAGTAATACTTCCATGGAACAGACAACATACCAGATTGCATTGTTATCAAGTGGCTGGTATGAAATGTACGAGCTTCTACTTAATCTGTTCAACTTCAGCCTATCCAAAGGATTTGTGTGTAATGCTTGGGGAACAGCCACTGTGACTCCCCTACACAAGAGCAGTCCCTCTATAAACCTGGGTAATCATAGCCCATCAGTCTTACCAGCCTTATATGCAAAGTCAGGGGATGTGTCATAGCTGAACTAATATTTGTGAATATAGGCAACTTAACTGATCTAGACCCTACTCACTTTCTGTGAAGGCAGATCCTGTCTCCTGGATGTAGTAAGCTTCTCCAAAAAGGTTACAGAGACTATGGACAGTGGTTATTCCATGCACTCCACCTATCTCATCCTGAACAAGGCTTTTGACCCTGTTCACCATGTTGATAATATAGAAAAATTAGACAAATTTAATGCAACACTCCCCCAACATTGTTTGCTGGTCTGCAAATTGGCTATCCAGTATACCCAAACTTGTCAACGTTGTTGGTGCCCTCTCTGAACAAAAAATTTAACTAGTCTGGTACATAGGGATCAGTACTTGACCCTCTCCTGTTTGTCATTTATTTTATAGGTATCAAAGCCAATATCCCATTTGTGAGGGTGTCCAAGTTTTCTGATGACTACAAGTTTGCACTGTTATCTTTGTATTCACTCATAACAGTTGGCACCATTATGCGTGCATCCACTGATGTTAAACAGCTCAAACAAGGACTGGAATATTCAATTACCTGGGGTACCAAAAATGGCCTCAAGCTAAATGTAGAAAAGTGCAGTGTAGCAGGCCTTGCAAAAAAAGCTGCTCCTATCTCATATGTTGCAAATGGTACTCCTGTTCAAACAGACATGGTCACAAAATGCACAGGTAGTTATGTGGCCAACTCTCTCATTCAGTCATCATGTTTCCATCAAAGTCAATACATCTTTCTATCTGGCCCAGTTAATTTCCAAGGGAATATCTTCAAGATCCAAATAAATCATCCTACCTCTATACTGTTCCCATATCAGACCCATCATCAAGTGCAGTGCCCACTTGTTTATTTATAAACTCAAACATGTGAAAATCCCCAAAGATTTCTAATCAAGAAAATGAAATGCCTTAAATCCTTCAGCTATCCCAATAGATTAACCCAACTTTCCCTGTATTCAGTAGCCTACTGTCTGTATCAAGGTGACCTGTAGCTCACATTTTTTGCAGTGAAAAACATAGTCCTGCATTAAGGATCTAAATCAACACCAACAAATAAGCAAGACCTTTTCAAGTACAACCTTGACAACTGAATGGGTGACCGTAAATTCACTTTGGGGATGGCACCAATGTCCCTCATGGACAGGGGCAGTCGGTGCTGATCACAAGTGCTCTGTTAACAATGACCGTCTAAATATGGTCTATAAGGTACTCAATTTTTTTGCATGGCTAGGCTTGTAAAGGCCCTAGGGCCATTAGACTAGTAACCTCCTATGAACCTGTAAGACTCTCTGGAGGGATAGGTTTTTAGATCAATAAATTCTCAATCTATAGAATATGTTACTACTGCAAGTCAAACAAAGTTCTGCTTTAGCCCTTGTAAGGCTTGACTTGATGATTGGATAGGCAGATACAAATTTACACCAGTGTTATCATGTATGGCCCTGCTCAGTTTGAGAGGTGAGTGCTATTGAGTGTTTGCTTAGTATTCTGCCTATCTACCTCTGTTCCTTCTTCTTACCCCCATAACCCTATTCTGTCTTTCACCATCTCATTATCCTTATTTGAATCATCCAGCAGCCTGTAGGCAGTGTATGTTCTCCAGATTTTATGTCTTCCTCTGTCAAGTTAACCGATGCACCACTGTTTTTTATAGACTTTTCTCCCCATTTCTACCCTGATTTACATTGTTTCTGTTCATCTGCTTCCTCTAGTACCTTATATTTAATTATATTCCTAATGAAAGATAATTAATCCCCATCCTACCTTTTTAATAAGAGATGTCTTCAAGTCTTTAGTCATTCCTTCAGGGATTAAGGTGTAGTATTTAAAGAAACTCCAGGCCACAATGTATTGTAAGATTTTATGAGTGTTAACATTTATATTTCCCTATCTGAGCTGATTTATTTACAAGAGTTTCCTTTCTAATGAAACATTCTGATAACGTTTTGTGGTGATGCTTTTAAGTTTAGATATAATTGTATCTCTTGAAAGGATATAGGCTAAGGTGTCAGAATTCACACAACTAAATAAAACACTCTGAATCTGCCAACCATCTTCTTGCTGCAGTTTCTGAACTATGAGTATTAAAATATGTTCAATGCAGCAATCCCAAGGCTGACTCGGACTTGTAACTGTAATAAAATCCTGGCTCTAGAAATCAAACCATACTTATCGCATCAGTAATATCTAACTCCTCTAAAAAAGTAGTAGTAATTTATTGTCAGCAGGGTACCAGTAATTGTATTTATTTTATTTTGCTGACCACTAAGAGCAGCCATCCATTTGTCAGAGGTGACCAAGAAACACAGTAGATTGAAATTACTTGCTATAGATTTTCCACTGAGGACAGAAGGAATTTGGTCTATGGCCTTCAGGTATGCAGCTCAATATTTCATTATATGTGTTACTGATAAGTAAATACATGGGGAAAGAAATGTTTGAAAACTATGCTGGATTATGTGACTATTCAGTCCTATAACCCCATTAGCTGAAGCATGTCATGTGATCATATGAATGCTACAGTACTCCTCTACCAAGATATGTTGCTTACAAAATAAGCAATATTTTTTTTTTTTTACTAATGAATCTATTTTGTAATCAAAGTAAGGTGTTTTGTGGTTTGGTTATGTGTACTAGTCTAGTATCTCTCGCACAAACAGAAACAGCAGTCCTGCTCATCTGGTCTCTGCCTATGTTCAACCTGTTTTATTATTAACATAAAATCTAGTGAACTGAACAGTTTCCTTTTGTTGTGTTTGGTAGCAGCCTATATGTAGTGCCTCCATCACATATGCACAATGGCCACAGACACATATGCTGACATTCGTGTGTCTTACTAGTAGACACAATAGGAAAGGGGAAGGGTAACTGTCATTTATAAAAATCAGCCTTATTTATGCTGCCCTTCACATGATCATGGTCTATACAATCTGATTTGTAATGCAAACTGCACTGTTTAGATGTCCATCTGATTGTTAAGCTTGTTTTCTAGCTACTTTGTCTACCCATTTATCTCCCCAATTTTAAAAGCTCAAGGGCTCATTAGTTTTCCTAGTGGCAACAGACAATGAAACTAACAGTGGTGCCATAATCTAAAAGGGGGATAAGGGGTTTTGTTTTGAGCAGTGATGTTTCCCTGCACATGGAGAGATGGTGTTCCCAGTGGAGATGTGTAATTGGCAAAGCATAGGACTCTTGCTTTCATGAGAGATGTAAGTCTGTAGACATTCTTGCTCCTGGGAACAAATGCCATTGTAAATTCTCTGGTCTCCACTGAGGATGTTGTACAAAGTTTGCGCTCCCAGACACATTCTCTACAGCTCCTTTCTACAACAGCTGAGTGAGCTTAACCATTTCATTCCCCTTCCAACCCACCAACCCCCAGTTGGCTCTTCTTGTGCTGGAGCTGTTAGTTGAACCCTGGTTGTCTGGGTCTTATAACTATGTCCCTTTATGCTATACAATCAAACTTCAGCAACTGGTTTAAATATAAAATGCAGAGACTCATTTTCAGCACTCCTGCCAAACTTCCATAGCTAGAAAAGTACTGTTAGCATGCATAAATTAATTTACTCAGTATTACTTGTATCTCACAAGCTAACAGCAATTTCATGATTGCACATGCAGTCCTTAAATACTTGCTTCACTCTAGTGAAAGCTGCCATCCATTGAATCTTCATGTGTGCTCTCCAGTTCTGTTAATATATGGCTACAGTGAATGCTTACAGTGTTGAAATGCGAGAGGGAGAGAGAATGAGAGAGAAAGAGAGAAGAGGTGTGTGTGTGTGTGTGTGTGTGTGTGTGTGTGTGTGCGCGCGCGCACGCATGTGCGTGTGTGTGTGTGTGTGTGTGTGTGTGTGTGTGTGTGTGTGTGTGTGTGTGTGTGTGTGTGTGTGTGTGTGTGTGTGTGTGTGTGTGTGTGTGTGGTGGTGGTGGTGGTGGTGGTGGGGGTTATAGCCTAATACAACTATAGTGAAGAACAGGTGCTCTGAGTTGTTCAACTTGATGACCTGTGACTATATGATTTTCACACAGAAGCTGAAGTCAAAAAGAATATTCTGGGATGTCATAAAAATATTCTGGGAATAGTCTGCCCTGAAATAAACTGTTCAGTCTTTATTAGATATCAGTACTGAATTACAGGGTAGCTTGTGTGAAGCAAATCTTTGGCTCTAGAGCAACACATCTTGTCTTCTACTTTTACTCATTGCTGTTTATTAATACCTTAGTATCATTACTGAATGAAACCGCCTTGAACTGCGATATTGTATTCCTAGCCCCACACCAAGCTGTCAGGTTGTGGTGGTCATTTTCTGCATTATTCTGGGCATGTTCCACATTTCTATAGAGTTTTCGAATGCCTGAGAACAGTCATAGAACACTGTTTGAATGCTTCAGTACTTCTATTTGGTCATAACAGCTAAAATCCTATAGTTTGTAGTTTACACATATGCATAGGCAGTGAATTCTCGTTATAGTGAGTGGCTTATGAAATAAGGGACAGTACTGACAAGATGTGAATGGTCTTGGAATATTTATGAAATCTATGAACTGAGTTCTATGCCTTCTTCCTAATTAAATGGGTGCCGTAGGACATAATATTGGATTTTTATCTTGAAAGTTCTTAGGTCATAGCGAAGTATGGTTTCACTCCTGCACATCTTTGAAAGCAGCTTTACTGCTTGGACTTCAAAGGAGATGATAGCTAAGGTAGTCCACACTCAGAATATTGTGTTATTAAAGCAGTTTAATCTAATCTAGTGACTTTTTTGCATTATGTCATTTTAATACACTACATTAAGCAGTTTATATATTTTGTCCTTGCAAATTTGTGCATGTGTTTAGCAGAGCCAAAGTTAGCTATGTGATTACAGGCGTGCAGTCTGTTAGAACGAATTAATTCTCTGTATTACATTTCAAGTTTTTTTTATCCCTTCCTGTGTTCCTGTCTGTTCTTATATAAACTTTCACAAAGCAGGAACTGGTAATTTTTATTTATTTGTTTATATATGAAGCAGAAATTACACATGTAGTTTACTTATATACAGATGAAAACAGTAGTTGTATTCACAACAGATAAACTTTTATTTTTTTCTTTTCCTCCAATGTTCTTTTATTCTAAGTTAATTATTAATAAGGTCACTACCCAGAGCCATTGGCAAAAAAAATAATCGACTCAGAAATTCAAGGATATGATTTTATGGTAATCAAGAAAAAGTTGGCTTTATTTGCAGATAATATTATTTTGCACCTGATGAAACCAAAAAAGGACATCTCAGTGTTATGGAACATGTTAAGACAGTTTCTTTGGGATATACAATTAATGAACAAAAACAAAGGCTACAGCTGTAAATTATATTTCCACACATGAATTGGTTTACCAATACCCATATTTATGGGGACACGATAAAATTAAGTATTTAAGAGTATGGATTGAAAAGACTTCTGTTATGGCAGTTAAGGATATGTGGGAAGAGATTAAACAAAAGATAATATAAAAACAGAGAAACTGGAAACTCTTGTCTGTGAATATGGATAGATACATGCAGGGAAAATGTTTTTAGTCCATTTAGTTTTATATACAAGTCAGGCATATTTTTATCAACCAGAAGAGAAGTTGTGAACAGTAATTAATAAAGATATGAAAGAATTTATCTGGGAGGGGAAGAGAGCAAGGGTCAAGTGGGATAAGTTGATTCTTCCAATAGAACAAGGTGGTTTAAGGATTACCTGATTTGAATGGATATTTTATAACTACACATTTAAGGCTCATATACATAACATACACAGAACACCATAACTCACAGTGGAAAGGGATGATGA
Source organism: Protopterus annectens (assembly GCF_019279795.1). Taxonomy (NCBI): domain Eukaryota; kingdom Metazoa; phylum Chordata; order Ceratodontiformes; family Protopteridae; genus Protopterus; species Protopterus annectens. The sequence goes on along the minus strand of NC_056747.1, from coordinate 579,295,138 downwards.
TGAAATGGGGAAAATTCAAGAAATAAGAGAGTGAGATTTTGGATGTAAATCCTTAAGAATAACAAAAGTCGTTCATAGTATATTCATAAAGTAGCAGAAAGTATTCTGAGAACTAAGCTAGCACAAGAATTGAGAAAGGAGGTTATGTTAATAGGGATGACTGCAATTAGGGGTACAGAGAATAGACACAAAGGGATTGGAATTTATAGAGAAAACTGGCAAAGGAACCAAGGTATTGAGAACAAATAACTATAAAGAGAAAGGTAATAGAATGGGAAGAGGCCAAGAAGACATTTGGTGTGCAGGCTAGAGACTGCCTTCCCTACCAGGGATTGACATCAGAGTATAGGCAAAGAGAAATGGATAGGGGGGTCCTAAATGAAAGACCTGCTCTGGTAGAGTTTTTAGTTGAAGCTAGAACAGAAACTTCTTTTAAAAAGGGATAATTAATAGAGCATGTAAAAGTTTGCATGATAACTATAGGAATCAGTCAGAGGAGTTGGAAAAGATTGGGAAGAGAGATTGAATAAGCAATTTAAAAAGGAACAATGGGAGGACATATTTATGGCTCCCAAGTATGCAACAAAAGTCTAGAAGATTTAGGATGTTTGCTTGGAAATGTTTGTACAGGTATTTTTATACCCCAAGCAGACTTCAAAAATATTTCTTCAGGTAGATGGAAAGAAAAAATGAACTGGGAACATATGTTTTGGGAGTGCAATGGGTTGGCAGATTTTAAAAAGTCCCTGCAGAGTAGTGTGTTAGAAATATTGGTTGAGCAAATGGGTGTAACAAAGGAAATGATTCTTTTGAGCTGGGACACATGATCTGAATTGCCTAGACATAGTAAGGCCTTAAGTTTAGTTCTGCTGGCTGCTAAAAAAAGTAATTACTAGAAAATGAAAATTAAAGTTGAAACCAACTGTGTTTGAAGGGCATCCTGTTTTTTCCCCGTCCACGCAGAGATACACATACACACACACATACACATACAACCATCGGTTACAGCCACTTGCTTGTATGATTATGTTTATCTAAGATGTCTGCCTAAGAGCAAATGCATGAAGAAAAATAAGTCCAGAAGGGTATCTTATCTCCTTTGCCATCTGAATTATACAGTGCAACCCCCCCCTCTCTCAACTTCCAAGTTCAAGAATCAAAGACCCCAAATCAGAAAATATTAAATAATGTTCTTATATACTTAAAAGTTGCTAGAATATTAGGCTTTGCATTAACAAGCATTTTCTAAAAGGTGTGAAATCTGAAACTCGTGTGCCTGCTATTATTTAGTGACTGCAGTTCAAAACAATTTGCCAAAAACACACATTTTAAAAAAACAGAACAAAATACCTCTCAAATTCTTTGCTCAAGAATACTGGACAATGCCAAAAATATACAACAGGTAAATGATCTTCAAAATGACATCTTGCAATTTCTTTTTAAATTGTATCTGTTTGTTAAGTGAGTAAGGCCAGTGAACAAAATGTTCTTTTTCAGGTTGACCCAGTAACAGTCTCTCTGGTTAAGTAAGTGTCTTGCTGAAAGTCACACAGTAGGCAAATGGAGGTGGAAGAAATCAAAGTGTATACTCCTGACTACGGGAAGCAACTTATTAACAACACAGAGCCTTAGTAAACTGTAATAACTGCCAGACATATTCTAATTCACTTTCTGAACAATAGGAAGTGTGAAACTTTAAAGAATGGAATTACTGACCGTAGTCTTACATGATTTAGCAGAAAATCAAAACTTTTACATGAAACAGAGCAAAAATATGAGACAAAATCTGGGACATTCTGCAAATTTGGGGACAGATGAGAGGCAGAACTATCGGTGCCCTTGGCTTTAGAACAAACACACACGCACACACAGAGAAAATACTGCATATACTCTAAATGCACAGCACAGTTCCTTAATAGATCCACTCTAAACATGACAATGTCTTTGCGACTCCACTGTACTTGCTCTTTTTAAAAAAGACTATACTAGGGATAGATTGTAGGCTTGTCTGCTACTGGTTGAGTTTGATTATGACAACATAGAGAAAGTCTTTCTCTCACTGACTGTACAACCAAGTCAGTAAAAGTAAAGAAATTGGAGGTGTCTCATGTCAAACTGGGGCAGAGTAGCCATGGATTTACAAGTTAAAATCAGAGGCACTCTGGCAATTATAAAGTGGTTAAGAGGGATAAGCAGCATGTACAATAATAACTCCCATTTGTCAGCATTCCTGAAGTTCAGGCATGTTCTCTATCTCTTACTGGGGAGTTATAAAACCTGTGAGTGGAAGGGTCTCCTTGCCAAGGCACAGAGGCCTGGATGGCTCAAGGAGTGCAGGCCAGAATGGCTCATTCTTAGTGGTCCCACTTACCCAGGGGTCTCATCCCTGGCAGGGAGTTGTGGACAACTCAAACAGAGGCCTGATTGTCCCATCCCTAACAGGCTTATGCTATATTGATAAGCCTAAACATAACAAAACATATCTACACTTAAAGGAATCTGGCTTGACTGCATTATTACACATCTGCATGTCACTAGCAATTCAAGGTTTAGTGTGCTAAAACACAGTTATTTAAATCTGCATATCTCCTGTGATGCTTTAATAAGGGGAGTTTTTAATTTCACACACAGTCTGCTCCCTACCAATACTTGCTGAGCTAATGTGTTCCTTCTGTGAGGTGAAGAGCAAAGCACATTTGTTCTTCAAGCAGGGAGGGAGCCTGACATCCCATTGGTTCTATGGTAGGGGTGATAGCATAATGCACTCATCCATCTCAGAGGTGAGAGACGCGGGTGTGGGAGTAGGCTAGCATGTGCATCACATAGGCTATCCTAATTCCACATCCTGTAGGCAGCTGTAAGGTCCACCATAACTGTCTCTCAGGAGGTGCTTGTATGTCATCACATATGACTACCACCTAGCAAGGTGGATCTCAGCATCCTGTGTGGAATTATTAGGCTCATTGCTGCAGGTGACTGCTACTTGCTGGTAGGTGTCACCATTGCAGCAAGCCAAACTACCTCCATCTCTACCAGGATGAGCAAGCTATTGTTGTCCCTTCACTCCCACCCTTCCTTGTTAGGACCCTCCAGTTTGCGTAGAGATTTCTGTGTTTTGCCAGGGTTTTATTGACTGGGTCAATATGCATTCAATCAGAACAGAAGTACCTAGGGATCACTTGGGACCTTACTGTTTTACTGACCAACCATACTGACAAAATTAATCAGGAAAGTACTCTAGCATGTAAAACTATACTATAGAATATCACACCGTCTCACCCTATAGCTTGTAATGCCTTAGCTAAACATGTGCTTATCTCTAAAATCAAATATGGGCTCCCTCTTGCAACCTTACATTCTAGCTCAAATGCATGTAAAATACGAACTTCTATAAACAAATTCTGATTTGTTCTTGCAGAACCCCAAACCCATCACTGCCATCTTCTACAGTGGCGTAATTAGCTAGTGTAAATAACAAAACCACATTTATACCTAGCTATTAAATCTGTAATGAAAAGGGGACACTGTCTCCCATGAAAACAAAAATTTAAATTAAGGAGCCCAACTACACAGTTAGAGATTGTCAAGAAGATATTATTATCCTCATTAATACTCATTTTAAAAATGCCACAGAAGAAAGCTCTTTCTCTAGGCTAGATCCAGCTGTTTGGAAATGGCTGCCTGTAGAAGTGAGGCAGTAAAAGACACTTCAGTGACTTAGAACAAACTAAAACATCAACAGTTTGAGTACCCAAATGCTCTTGCTTCTGAACAATCGGTAGACTAGTCCTTGCATTTCATACTGTAGTCACATCTTTCTTGTAAAGATATATGTTTAACAAATGAACACTGGCTGAATGCCTTCTTTAATTGTATGTACTGTAAATAATATCACTTGCATTTATATTTGTAAAAAAAACCCATACTAATGTAGTGTCTCTACTTTGTTACTATACTATGTGCAACTCTATATTCTTTACTCTGATTACAATTTTCTGTTTGTATCTTGCATCATGGTGCCTGAGTTGTGGCTGAAAAGAGTATGTTGACTAGTCCAATTACCCAGTTGTCAAACTGAAATATAAAAAAATATATAGGATTTTTCCTGTTTATTCAATGAAAAAAGTTAAAGAATTCCAGATTGACCCAAGCTCTCCCTCTACAACCACCTCTCATCTGTATCACACACACTGTCGCAGTCAAACAGATATTAAGATGAGTACAAGGTTGTTTGTATTATAAAACTGAAAAAGTAACATGAAAATATTTAAGTAGTAAACAATATGAATTAAGTACAGTGTAATACAATTTGAAATTCAAGCCCCAAAGTTGTGAGCTTCCACGGAGAGGGCAAACTATCCTTTTTGAGGTATGAGAACACAATATCTGCTTATCACGTCAAAAGTGGCATATTATGAGATATTATAATATCTTATTACTCATATTTGCAGATCACCGCAAGTATCAAGTTATCTTCCTTGTCAAAACATTTGTCCCTCCCCCCAAAATGCCTAAGAGTTCAAACAGAATTTGAGTGCAGCTCCGGATCTAGGAAGATCCTTCCAGACAGTACAGCTTAGAAAAGAACCCCACACTAAGAATAGCATAAATAATGATTTTAAATATATAAACATAGGATTCGTGGCTACTTTCCATAATGAAACTAAGGATGCATAGCAATGTAACACCTGCCACATTCCTTGAACAGGGCGGAAGCTGCACATCCTCCTAGAAACTACATACCCTAGTAAAAACCAAAAGAAAGAAAAAGAACGTATGCCTAGAAAATGGCCAAAAGTCTTCTGAATTTTGTAAGTTCCAGAAGTATTGACCCTCAGCATAAAAGTCTGTACTTATAAATAAGAGGGATGTCCCATAAATCTCTGTCTCCAGAACATATGTTTTAGGCTCTCTCCCTATTTGGGTTGTTCAGATTATTTTTTTTCAAACAATTAAATTTTTTTTTTATTCTTTGTGATATGTTACATTGATACATGTATCCATAACATTTAAAACATATTGAAAATGAAACAAATTTCAAAACAATATACAATATATACACAGTTGCCTGAATTCTTATTTAATAAAGTACTTACGTATTATCACAACCAGATTTTTGCGATTCTCTTGCAAGCAGGTTCCACATCTCTGATAATTCCTGACATTATGGACAAATGAGTCATTTGCCCTTAATGTCATGATTTGGGACAGTTTACTATCCTGCATGCCTTTTTGCACTGTCCTGCAAATCGGCATTGAGATGACCTGAGTGTTATGTGAGGAAAATGTACTGGCTGGCTGTGAAAGTTGGTTGCGAAAGAGCAGTGTTGGCCCCCGGGAGTGTTATCCTCCGTGATGTATGCTTAATGATAAATGAATCACATCTGTAGATGTATTTTCCTCCTTTTTGGATGGTGTGGGAACTGTCAGTTTCTGTTTACCCCTTTTGGGCTGCTATGGGAACTGTCAACCTTCAAAACAGTTCTGGGGAAGGGAATATGCCTCGGACGTACCTCTTTGCATCGGCCACAAAATGTCATCCCTTGAAAGGAGAACGTGTCTTTGCTATCACTGTATGTCTTTTCGGGATCGGGTTTTGGGCAAACCAGAAAGAAACACAGTAGTATTTTCAAAACTGTTTACATTTAGTGAGGTTGTAGTGTGATTGCGATTCAGAGTAATTACTCTGTTTCACATACTTTTGCTGTGTTGTGTGAGCACATAACAGTACTTGAAATGTAGTATGACTGATATGATGTTGGGAAACGGCATAGCTTCAAACAGTCATTTTTCAAATAGCACAGTGTTCCTCCTACCTAAACAAAGTGTTTTTTTAAAGATAACATTGTCTGTGTGATTCTGCATACATTTTTGGTTACATTCACACAACAGGAAGCAAGCGGTA